>NW_006408612.1:2953431-2967137 GCF_000296735.1 Chrysochloris asiatica
GAGCATGATTAAGTGTTCCGGAATACTCATACATGGGAACACTGGACCTCATCACTGGACCAATAATCAACTTTCTTATCAATGGAGAGAAGAGTATTTTGGGGTAGAAGATGGGAGAAGTGTTGTTAGGGCCGTCCAGTTGGTTCTGACTCGTGGCAACCCTATGCACATCAGAATGAAACAATGCTAGGTTTTGCACCATCCTCACAATTGTTGTTGTGTTTGAGCCCATTGCTGCTGCCACTGTGTCAATCCATCTCATTGAAGGTCTTCCTCTTTTTCTCTGGCCATCCACTTTACCAGGGAATGGTCCCTCCTGATAACGTGTGTCCTAAATAAGAGAGACTAATCTCACCATCCTGGCTTCTAAGCATAGGCATTCTGGTTGTACTTCTTTCGGAACACATTTGTTGGATTTTCTGGCAGGACATGGTGCTTTTAATATCCTTTTCCAACACCATGATTCAAATGCAAATTCTAATATGGTCTTCCTTATTCATTGTCCAACTTTAACAGCCAAAAGTCTTGCTATAGTCAATAAAACACAAGTAGGATGAGCATTTGACTACAAGGTTAGTTTGAACATCAAGGTCCGTGGTTTAAATCCTCCAGCCACTCTTCAGAAACCCTATACATGGTCGCTATGAGTTGGAATCGACTCAACAGCACTTTACAACAACAAACACCTTTCTAGTTTTCTCTGCTTTGATCCAAATCCACCTGATATCCACAATGATATCCCTAGTTTTGCATTCTCTTCTGAATCCGGCTTGAATTTTGAGCAGTTCTCTGTTGATACACTGTTGCAGCCATTTAAAAAAAAAAAAAAAAAAGTTTTATTGTGAATTATGCGATAGTTTACATGGGAGAATATTAGCTTTACATTCATCCTATCGTATAATGTTTCACTGCCATGGTTACAATCCCCTCCATGCATCATCAACCAACCAAAGGGTATACCCAGCAAGCCTGCCCCCTGGTCATCAGCACACAGATCCTCTCCCTTTCTGGGTCTAGAGTTCCCAGCTGCTCCATCTCTCCACGTCATTGTCTCTGCCTCCATCTCTGGCGTCACTGCTTCTCTGGGCAGGGTCTCACACTCTGCTCTTCTCCCTTGATGGTTCCAGGGATCTCAGTTCCTAGACTGCAAAGTTAATCACTCCCCTCCTTTTGCTACAAAATGTCCACCTTTACATTTCCAACCCTCACAGTCAGTCCTGATAACAATTATTCACTATTGTACCACAAGAGTCCTATCCGCTTCTCCTTTCATCAGCCCCTCCCAGACAGATTGGATACTACTCAGTGGAGATTCTACCTTTCTCTGTGCCCTCTGGATCTAGTCTCCCTCTTGAAAGATTGTGAGCCGGTCACCCCCCCATTTTGGGTAGCCAATGTCCAAATTGCCCATCCCTGTCTACTCTGTGTATGGAGTGTGTAGCCATTTAAAAATGATCCCTAGCATGTGATATTGATATTGTCCCATGATTTCTGCATTCCTTTGGATCATCTCTCTTTGCAGTGGGCACAAATATGGTTCTCCTCCAATGGGTTGACCAGGTAGTTGTTTGATAAATTTCTTGGCATAGATGAATGATCGCTTCTAGTGCCATATCAGTTTGGTGAAAGATTTCAATTTGTGTTCCATCAATTCCTTGAAAACTTATTCTGTGCTGATGCATTCGTGGGCTGGTTGGAGGAGTTGTAGTTCGTTACCCACATTCAAGTACACTCTGCCTGTGGGAAAGGTTTTTACGTTGCTGGTTAGTAGTCAGAATGAACTCTATGGAGGCTGAATTTGTATCAAGACTCAAAATGGAGTTGGGGCTTCTAGTGTAAACCACTGTCTTCTGCAAACCAAGTGTTTAGAGGCACCATTTTTGGAGATTATGTTCAAGTACTGCTTCCAACCACCTATACTTCAGTTACTAGGCAGTCTTTGTTCCCCTTCAAACTACACACAATTTGCCTAATACAAGTCGAAAAAGAATTTCAATCTTTCTATACATCATATTTTTATACAACCCAGGAGCTGACTGCCATTCAGAATCTTCATTCTACATCAGTAACTGCTGGTTCTATAGACATTTTTATTTCATTGATAAACTTCACACCCGTGGTTAAGTAATTTAGTTGCCTCTAACACATATCCAAATATGAGGCTTTCTGCTCCCACAGAGATTTAAAAAGACTCGGAAACTCTATACAGAGTCGGAACCAACTTGCTGGCACTTAACAACTACAAAAACAGAGATATACACAAGGAGTCCCTGGTTGACACAAATCCATTTAACTACTAGTTGAAAGCCTGGCAATTTGAACCCAACCTGGTGTGGCACTATGGGATAATGCACTGGACCGCAAGGTCGGTTTGGACTGCAAGGTTGGCAGTTCAAGCTCACCAGTCGTTCTTCAGAAACCCTATAGAGGGTCCTCAAGGCCAGAAGTTCAAAATTACCAGCTGTTCCATGGGAGAAAGATGAGGCTTTCTGCTCCTGTAAAGATTTACAGCCTCAGAAACCCTATACAGGGTCGCTATGAATCGGAACAAACTCCATGGCACACAACCACCACCACATGAGTCGGAACCAACTTGACAGTACTTAACAACAGCAACAGCAGAGGTACCTTGGAAGACAGGCCTGGCAACCACTTCTGAAAGGTCAGCGCTTTGAAAACTCTATGAAGCAGTTCTACTCTGTGCTCGTAAGAATCTACTCAAAGGCAATTGTGATATTTAGGTTTTGTGTCACTTGGCTAGACCAGGATTCTCAGTAGTTTTGATAGTTAAAATGTAGCTATCATCTCCAAGATGAGATCTAATATGATACACTTACATTCATGATATGATCTTATGTGATCAGCTCTGATCTGATGTAATTGTTGCATATGTTATAAAGCCTCACTTCTAGGATGGTAATGTGGCCAGATAAAATCTACAGGATTAGGGTGTATCTTGTGTCAATCTCTTCTGAGATATTAAAAGGAGAGAGAAGTGAGCAGAGATAGAGAGAGCCCCTGCCACCAAGAGCCAGGAGTGGAGTGTGTTCTTTGGATGTGGAGTCCCTGCACGGTAAAGCTCCTAGATTCAGGGGAAGATTGATGCCAAGATGCATAGAGCTTTCCCAGAAATGCTGGGCCTACAGATGCTGAAAGGGGACAAGGACCTCTCTCCAGAACTAGTACTCTGAAATTGAACTTTGAACCTACCAAGCTATGACAGGATAAATTTCTATTTTTAAAGCCATTGACTTGTGATATTTCTGTTATGTTGTTGTTAGTTGCCATTGAGCCGGTACCAACTCACAGTGATCCTACGTACAACAGAATGAAACACTGCCCCATCCTGGGCCAACCTCACAATTGTTTCTGTTATGTTACAGCAGCACCAAATAACGGATTCAGCAACTGACAAAAAGACTCACCAAACCACTGGGGGTGGGCACTTGGGGGGAGCAACAGGGAAGGGACAGGTGATTTCACTATAGACTGCAGGTTTTGTAGTTCTGCTTATAGGACTGTTATGGAGTGAATTGTGCCCTCCCCCCAAAAAATATGTGTGAACATGATTCTCAGCTTTATATAATTATCTTCTACTTTGTGGTCAGGAGTAATTATCCTATATGTTATAAGTCCTAACCTCTATGATGATAACAAAGGAGCTCTGGTAGCATAGTTGTTATGAATTCAAGGTGAGCGGTTCGAAACCACCAGTCATACCACAGGAGAAAGATGAGACTT
This sequence comes from Chrysochloris asiatica, assembly GCF_000296735.1. Taxonomy (NCBI): domain Eukaryota; kingdom Metazoa; phylum Chordata; class Mammalia; order Afrosoricida; family Chrysochloridae; genus Chrysochloris; species Chrysochloris asiatica. Next base: position 2,957,173 of record NW_006408612.1, read on the forward strand.
TCTGCTCCCATAAAGATTTACAGCCTCAGAAACTCTATGCAGGGTCACTATGACTCGGAACCGATTCTACAGCACACAACCACCACCACCACCACCATGATGTTAACAAAGTAAGATTATTGTTGTTGTTAAGTGCCTCTGAGTCGGTTCTGACTCATAGTAGCCCTGTATAGGGTTTCCAAGGAACAGATGGTGCGTTTGAACCGACCTTGCAGTTCACAGTGACCTTGCAGTCCAGTGTTCATCCTACAGTGCCATGCCAGGATTACTGTTATTCTTACTAAGTGTTGTTGAGTCATTCTGATTCATAGCAACCCTGGATAGGGTTTCCAAGGAACAACTGGTGGGTTTGAACTACCAACCTTGTGGTTCAAATTGACCTTGGGATCCAGTGCTTATCCTACAGCATCAGTTCTTATCCTAGAGACAAGATGCAATCTACAGGGGTAGGTTGTATTCTGAGTCGGTCTCTTTTGACTACCTCTGCAGTGCAGTAGATGACTTCATATAACTTTTCTAACCATAGTCCTTGTAACTTCCATCAAACAACTTTTTCCTGATGGGTCTAGGTAAGAAAAGGTGTGGAAGAAGATGCTTATAGAATGATATGATCCAGTTGTGGTTGTTAACAGTTAATTCTGATTGTAAAAACTTGGAACTTTAACATGGGTTTAAAATAAGTCAACTCAGAAGTGGGAGGAAAGTGGCAAAAGGATTTCACTGTCATCCGAGAAGAAAAGTCAGGAGTGAAGCATGTCCTGTGGACCCCATAATCCCTGTGTGTTGAACTTCCTTGACACAGGGACACAGTACTGGAGGAGTAGCAGCAGCTGAACCAAGAGTCAGAAAACAAGACAGAGCAGTGGGCTTCCCAGGCCCCAGAGCAAATACAGCTGAGTGACTTTGGACAGGAGGTTTGTTTGCAGAGTAGGGTGCCTCTAGGCATTTAATTGGTGGAGCTCAGCTTACTGACCTATTTAGGTAGAGCCAGGAGCCTTCAGGCTGAGGCTTATGGTGAAGTGGGGTGTCCTGTGGGCATTTATTGGTAACCCTAAACGTGTTTTAGGACTGACCAAGAGGTTGAGGGCCACATAGAGGCCTACCTGTGGACATGGCAGAGGAAAGGCTGTCCTGACTGGAAGAACTGTGCGCTGAACATTTCTGATTCTGAATTGTAACCAGTTAACTCCTCTTAATAAACTCCATGAACTGTGTGCATAGTGTCTGAGTTCTGTGTGGCCACTGTAAGGAACGATCAAACCCAGATGAGAAGCAGAGAGCTCTGTAAGAGGCACAGTTTGGTGTCATTTTTTGCAACCACTGAGAAAGAAGAGCCCAAAGTAAAGTGCGTCTTTTGGACCCAGAGTTCCTGGGCTGGTAACCTCCTAAAATCAGGAGATACCAAGAGTAATAGCCTTTCCCTATTGTTGGCAATCTGAATTGGGACTTCTAGTCTCTGAAACAGTGAGAGAATAAATTTGTTTGCTAAAGCCAGCCCCTTGTGCGGATTTGCTGTTATTGTTAGGTGCTGCTGAGTTGGCTCTGGCGCATAGTGATCCTATGTACAACATTGCCTCACAATTGTTCTCTTTTTTGAGCCTATGGGTGCAGCTACTGTAGCCATCCATCTCAACGAGGGTCTTCTTCCTCTTTTCTGCGGATCCTCTACTTTACCACACACAATGTTCTTTTCCAGGGATGGATCCCTCCTGGTAATATGTCCATGTACATGAGACAACATGTCACCATCCTCACTTTCAAGGACTATTCTGGCTGTACTTCTTCCAAGACAGATCTGTGCTCTTTTGGCAGTCCATGGTATTTTCAATATTCTTCATCAATTTGTTGTTGTTGTTGTTAAGTGCCGTCGAGTCGATTCCGACCCATAGCGACCCTGTACAGGGTTTCCGAGGGTGTAAATCCTTACGGGAGTAGAAAGCCTCATCTTTCTCCCGCGGAGCAGCTGGTAGTTTCGAACCACTGACCTTAAGGTTCGCAGCCCGATTCGTAACCACTACGCTACCAGAGCTCCATATTCTTCATCAATAACATAATATAAATGCATGGATTCTTTTACATTCTTCCTTATTCATTGTTCAAGTTGCACATGCATATGAGGTGAGTGAAAATATCATAGCTTGTTATAGTTGTAGTAAACTAAGATGGGGATTAAATCAATATTAGAATTTGTCTAGTCCTGGGTTCACCCTAAGGAACTCTGGTAGCAGAGTGGTTACTAATTGGGCTGCTAATCTCATCAGCAGCAGTTCCATACTACTAGTGGTTCTGAGGGGAAAATAATGAGATTTTTCTACTCCCGTAAAGATTTACAGCTTCGGAAACGCTATATAGGATCGCTATGAGTCGGGATCGACTCCATGGCACATAACCTCCACCACCATGTTCACCTGGGTGGCACAATGGACTAAGATTTCGGCTGCTAGCCACAAGGTTTGCGTTTGAATCCACCAGCCCTTTGCAGGAGAAAGATGAGACAGTTTGCTTTTGTAAAGATACAACCTTGGTAACCCTAAGGGGCAATTCTACACTGCCCTACAGGATTGCTGTGAGTGGGAATTGATTTAATGGCAGTTGGTTTGGTGTTCATTATTTTGAAGCCTGGAAAGGGTGGAGTAGCTAAACTGTGACCATTAACCTAGTTAGAAAAAACAGGGCCATCAAAGCACAGGGATCCTTTAGATACATTGCTGACCAGGCCAAAAAGTGCCAGTGCAGCTTAAGACGCTGGTAGCAGCGACGCAAAGGAGCTCTGGTAGCATAGAGGTTGAGAATTGGGCTGCTAATCTCATGGTCAGCAGTTTGAAACTACCAGTTGTTCCACGGGAGAAAGATGAGGCTTTCTGCTCCCGTAAAGATTTACAGCCTCGGAAACCCTGTACAGGGTCGCTATGAGTTGGAATCGACTTCACGGCAACAAGCAGCGACACAGGCGTGTGTGGAAATGGAGTGCAGCTCTGTCCTTGAGCATTATGGCTGAGACTCGGAGGACAAAGGAAGCAGGAAGGTGGCGTTTGTTCCAAAACACAGCAAGTAGAGTGCCGTGGCTGGCTACAAGTTTTCCAGTCTGGGGTCCAGGGGCTGGTGAGGTTCTCCCCTCAGGGATGGGAGACTGGCTTCACCCAAAGAAACTGCCTAGGGAACTTGAGCGCCCTCCCACTCTCCCTCAATTGCAGAGTCTGGAGGCTGGGCTTCCTTGCAGGGGGCGGCTTGCGCCCGCCCTCTCCACCTCCCTTCCCCGCCTCCTTCTCTCACTGGACCCGCCCCACTGGGCTGGGGGCCGTGTCCACCCGGGTGATTGCTGCTCCCCTCGCCAGCTGGCTGCCACGTCCTTCACGTAGCACCGGGCTCGGCGGAGACCTGGCGCCTGGGGCTCCATCCAGCTCCTCCAGGGAGGCTCGACATGCGGATGGCGCGGCTGCTGCGGGGAGCCTCCTGGGCCCGCCTGGGCCTGGGGCCGCGCGCCTCCTGGCTCAGAACCAGGCGCAGCCTCACCTCGGACTCGGGCTCCGCTCCCGCGGCTGAACGCAGCGTTCCGTGCCAAGTGGACTTCTATGCGCGTTTCTCGCCGTCTCCGCTCTCCATGAAGCAGTTTCTGGACTTTGGTGAGTGCGACCCGGGCCTCCGGCCTTTATGTGCCGCCAGGGTTGGGAAGCTGCTGCTGCCGCCGCCTTAGGCACGCCCCACCTCCCTTAGCGCCTTGGACACTTCCTTCCTCTTGCTCAAGTGCAGGCACTAGTAACCCGAATAAATAATTGGGGTGTGTGGCTTTTTTACTATGTATTGGTTGGAAAGCAAACGTAAAGGACTGAAGACGGAATGACCTCCCGCCTTTCAGTACACGTGTATGGATCCGCATACTGGGCCAGGCCCCTTTGGAGAAGCCGGCCTGCGGAGAGAGGCCAGTGTGTGGACAGCCCCCACTCCTATTGTGTTTGGGATCTGTTGCACATCTTACTTGCTCAGTTTTGCAGTATGTTGATTGTGTAAAATTAAGCATGATGATAAGTGGAGCAGGTTGTAACTGGCCGTGTGTTTCAGAGAATGTTTTCCTCAACTGTGTTTTGCTTCTCTTGGAATGTTTCCTTCAACAGCAGATTCATTTCGTCAGCAACAAATAAGTCTTGAGCACGTGTAAAGTGCATGAGTACAAGATGTGGGTTTAACCACATCACTTCCTTCTACTTAGATAGACGATTACTGTTGTGTTTTTTTTTTCTAGAAAGTCTGCAACAGATTGAGGGAGGAACTGCAAAGTTAGAAGCATTTGACTTTTGACTTTATTTGGGGAAAAGGACATACTCTAATAATAACTAAAGTCATAAAGTTGGGGTAGAAAAAATTGTCCTTAGCATTACAGTGCTTTTGGGTCATTTACAGATCAGTAGTGGGCTTGGAAGATACTAGCAGTGTTGGCAACTTTATCTTAAAAATAGTTTGTAGTGGCAGACTTTTCTGGCTCAAATCCCTCTGTTTTGTTTTTATCTTAAAAGCACACTCTGTATGAATGAATAAGGGATGAATTTGGCCTTCACAAGTAGGCCATTAAACTTTCACAATAAATTTTTTTTCATTTAATATTGTAATTAGTATCTCCAATCTAGTTTTTGCTACAGTTATCTCTGCTGAAAGCACAAGATTACTGTTGTTGTTAAGTGCTGTTGAGTTGGTTCTGCCTCATTGACTGCCTATGGGTTTGCAAGGATTTGAACTGCTGGCCTGTGGTTAACAGCCCAGTACTTATCCTACAGCATTACACTGAAATAATATGACTTTAAATGGAGCTGTGTGCCAAAGGACATTGAACAGATGCTCTGCTTAGAATTCTGATATGTGAATGGAAAAGAGCATTGTGCACTATAGGAATCTGCCTGTTGATTTAGAAGAAGGCTAGGTTTCGCTAACAAACATACAAAAAACCCAATAGAGTTGATCCCAACTCACAGGGATGTTATACAGGGTTTCTGAGACTGTAAATCTTTACTCGAGCACAAAGCCACAGCCTCATCTTTCTTTTACCATCGGAGCTGCTGGTGATTTTGAACCAGTGACCTTGCAGTTAGCAGTCCAATGGCTAACCCCCAGTGCCACCAGGCCTCCTTACAGGTTGCTGTCTAGAAGGAACTCTTGTGGAGTCGTAGGATAAGCCCTAGTCTGCAAACCAGAAGGCCGGCAATACAAACCCACCAGCGCTCCTTGGGAGAAATATGAGACTTTTTACTCCCAGATATATTTATATCTTTGGAAACTCTTTACAGGGTTGCTATGAGTTGGAATCCATTGGATGGTAGTGAGTTTATGAGTCAGACTCAACTTGATGGGTTTGGTTTGTTTGTTTTGGTTTATGTTGTTGTTGTTAAGTGTCATTAAGTCAATTCCAACTCATACATTGCAACCCTGTATAGGGTTTCCGAGGAGTGACTTGGTGAGCTTGAAATACGGACCTCACAGCTCAAACGGCTTTGCAGTCTGACGCATTAACCTACAGTGCCACACCAGATTGAAATTCCAGGCATTGGAAGGTTCTTCTGGATACCTCAACGATCCCTCATGGTACAGTGGGTGAAGCATTAGGCTGCTAAACCTAAGGTTGGAGGTTCAAACCTACCAGCCGCTGTGGGAGAAAGATGAGGTTGTCTGTTCCTAGTTTTGGGAACCCCAAGGAACAGCCCTACTCTGTCCTGTAGGATCTTTATGAGTTGAAATTGAGTCGATGGCAGCGGTGGGTTTTGGATACCTCAGAACTCTAAGACTGGGTGATCTGCCTCCAGCCCCCTGGTATCTTTTCTGTGCCCTGCCTTTAAGGTGATTTTACTTCTCTAGCCCCACCAGGTAACTTGCTCTTTATTTCTGCCTTGTGCCTTTAGCTGTCTGATGACTTCTTACAGTTTTCCCCACCATGTTTGGTTTCAGGATCTGTGAATGCCTGTGAAAAGACCTCATTTATGTTTCTACGACAAGAGTTGCCTGTCAGACTGGCAAACATAATGAAAGAAATAAGTCTCCTTCCAGATAACCTTCTCAGGACGCCATCTGTTCAGTTGGTACAAAGCTGGTAAGTCTTGTGTTTGTCATTTTGACAGCGTCATGGACCTTACTCACCTTAGGCACTACTTCGTTTTCACGCTAATTTTACAGTTGCCATTGAGTCAACTCTGACGCATGGTGTGTTCCATAGGGCTTTCAGTGGCAGATTTTGGGAAACTTGAACCCAGAGTTGCTGCTGGGTGAACTTGAACTTCCAACTTTTTGGTTAACAGCTGACTTTACACACCCAGTGATACCTAGGGTTAAATCATATATTTACCTCTTACTTGCATGACCTGGGTACACAACATTTCTCTCTGAGCTTCAGTTCCTTCCATTGTAAAATGAGGACAAAAGTATCTCTCTGAAAAGACCAGATGAGCTCACACATGCCTAGCCAGTGTTAGTAATGTCCATTCAGGCCTGTTTCTTTCACTCTTGCCTCCTGCTCTCTCTATCTGTGTTGTTTTTCCACAAAAAATGACAAGAAGGAGTGTTAAGGGTGTGCATGCACATGAGGTCATCTTTCTTATCAGGGTTAATGATATTAACTTGAAAGTGTTAGTTCTTTTAAGCAGTATAAATTCCACTCAAAAGAGTTAACCTGAGTTAAGTCTTAAAAGGACAAAAGATATTTCTCAGTGATTCAGGAGATTCTAGCTTTCCTTTTTGTCATCACTATGGTTTGTGAGAAGGAGCTCTGGTAGTGTAGTGGTTATGAATCAGGCGATGAACCTTAAGGTCAGAAGTTCGAAACTACCAGCTGTTCCGTGGGAGAAAGATAAGGCTTTCTGTTCCTGTAAAGATTTACAGCCTTGGAAACCCTGTACAGGCTCACTGTGAGTTGGAACCAATTCCTCGGCACATAACAACAACAACAACATGGTTTGTGAGAGAAATTGATCTTAAAAAAACAAAAGAATAAAGTATGGATGACTTCTACATAAGTGACATTCAGACACTATCTTGTCCAAGTATGGAACAAAATATAAAACTTTGGGTTAAGTAAGAGGTATTTGTTTAGGAATTATGGTGGAAAATAAAGCAGAAAATGTAACACTTTTCCATGGGAGCTTCTTTTCTTTTTTTTTTTTTTTTAAATCTTCATTAAGAATAAATATACTACTTTTTAAGGATCCCTGGTAGCATTGTTGGTTAAACATTGGGCTGCTAACCACAAGGACAGCAGTTCAAACCCACCAGCTACTTCGTGGGAGAAAGAGGAGATTTTCTGCACCACAAAAGATTTAACAGCTTCAAACACTACGTATGGTTACTAAGAGTCAGAATCAATTCACTGGCTGTGGGGTTTGTTTAGAAGTCTAGTCTGTGCCTACGACATTCCTATTGCCTGGAGTCGATTCCAACTCAGATAACCCTGTAGACAGGGTAGAGCTGCTACCTAGGGCTTCCCAAGACTGTAAATATATATATATTTTTTTGCCCACCTAGAGAATTTTATTCAGGGTGAGGAAGGTAACCTCTGTCGGAGAGAGAAGGCAGGAGGCAGAAGGGAAGAAAGGAAGAAGAAGAGGAGGGAGTCAATGGGAAGGGAGGGGATTTATATAGGTTCAACAGGAAGGAAGTGGTCATTGCTGGGGTGATTTAGCTCTGGCCTACCAAAAGCCATGTTGTCCTTTAAACTAAGCACCTTGTAGCTTAGGGCGGGGAAACAGACAAAATGGAATTGGAGGGAGGGGAGAGGGAAGAACTGGAAGGTATTGTAACATTGTAACATTTCCCCCTCTTTGGTTAAATAAGGAAAATGAATGGCCGTCTCTATGATCCATGCCCATGGGAGAAGGGACGAAGGTCATTTTTCTGTAGCTACTTCCCGCTGGCATTGGGGCGACGAGGCTGTCTTTGGTCTTTGGTCTTGGACCAGGGTTGGCGATGGCTTTGTCGTTGTTGGCGGTGTTGTCAGTAGCCATTGGGCTCTTCAATGGGATACCAAGAAGCGATGGAACCAGGTCAAAAGCTGGACTGGGCTTAGGCCCACAGTTCTAGGTCTTCGGAACCTGCGATTGAACAAAACGAAGAACACAAGGGACAACTGCCAGTAAAGTAACTAATAGTGGGGTTAGAAAGGAAAGCAGGGAATTTAATAGAGGATTATGGAACCAGCTAGCAAAACCTCCATTAATGGGAAATGCTTGCAGTTCCAGTAGCTATGCCTGCCCCAATACCTAGCGTTGCTACCAGGGGTAGGATTGCTACTTGGATTGCCCTCTTTTTCCGAAGCTATGCTGAGCATTATAGTTAGGAGGGGATGATGGTTCGAGTCCTCCAGCAGGGCTGTGGAAGGGCATAACCCTTGAGACGTGGAACCAGCTCTTGAGACCCTCTAACTTAACTGCTGTAGGGGTGGTTAAAATTACTTTATGTGGACCAATCCACTTGGGTTTCAAGGGTTCTTTTGGTAGGCTCGGAGGGGCAATTAGGACCATGTCTCCTGATTGGTAGGAGCAAGGTGATGCAGGAAAATGTGAGGGTAAAAGTGAGTCCGCATGTTGCCATAATAAAGTTCTTAAGTAATTTAAACAGCTTACTAAAAGAGATGGTGGAAGGGCGGATGCTTCAGATTTTAGTCCCAGAGGTAGGAAAGGGCATTCATACATTAGTTCAAAAGGAGAGATTTGGAGAGGCACTTTAGGCAAAGATCTGAGGCGTAACAAGGCTAAGGGAAGAAGTGAGACCCAGTCAGCACGAAGTTCTAGGGTTAACTTAGTAAGGACAGCTTTGATTGACCTGTTGGTTCCCTCCACCTTCCCTGATGATTGAGGGTGAAAGGGGATGTGGAGGTGCCAAGAAATTCCCAATAATTTAGCCAGTCCTTGAGTTATGTGGGAAGTGAATTCGGGGCCATTGTCTGACTAGAGAGAAGTAGGGAGCTCAAAGCGGGGAATAATTTCCTTGAAAAGGAAAGCAGAGACTGTGGAGGCTTGCTTGTTTGTGGTAGGAAAAGCTTCAACCCACCCAGAAAAGGTGTCAACTAGAAGTAAAAGATATTTGTACCTTTTAACTTTGGGCATGTGGGTGAAGTCTATGTGCCAATCCAGGCCGGGGAGCAGATCCCTGGCTTGGTGTGTAGGGAAAGGGGTGGGTTTAGAAGATGGATTTGTCTTTTGGCAAATTTTGCAGGTGGAGGAAAGATGTTGTAAAAATTGCTTAAGGCATATTTGGAATCTATATGAACCGTGAGTCTTTTTTCTGAAGCTAAGGTAAAGGCCCGTGTGAGGGCGATCAGCTCTGCTTGTTGATTAGTTGTTTGAGGAGGGAGGGAGCCCTAGTCAATGACTTCACTTTCAGATACAATGGCATAGCCTGCCCATTTGATTTTATCTTGGGAGAAAGAACTACCATCAGTATACCAAACTAGGTTGTGGGAGGAAAGAGATTCTTCCTGGATGTGTGAGTCATGTGGCAAGAAGACTTCTAATGCTTCTAAGCAATTGTGAATCGGTTCCTGGTCTGGCACAGGGAGTAGGGTAGAAGGATTAAGGTCCGGGCATAACTGGAAGGTTAATGAAGGATCATGGAGGAGTGAGGTTTGAAGCGAAAGAATCCTGCAAGGGGGTAAATCCTGTAGGTTTTTATAGTTTAACAGATCAGCAATAGCATGATATGGGATAAGACAATAGTTGGGGCTCCAAAAGTTAATTTTTTTGATTCTTGGATTAAAAGGGAGGCTGCAGCTAAGCTCCGCAAGCAAGATGCCCATCCTCAGACGGAAGGATCCAGTTTTTTTTGATAAATAAGCTACTGGAGCAAATGTAGGGCCTAATTGGTGGCCTAAAACTCCTAGTGCAAACCCTTTATTTTCAGACACATAAAGATAAAAGGGACTGGTAAGATCAGGTAAATAAATGCAGGGCTGGGGCTTCTAGCAGTTGGGACTTGAGCTGTAAAAATGGGGTAGC
>NW_006408612.1:2968168-2991210 GCF_000296735.1 Chrysochloris asiatica
CGACCAGATGGCGGGTAGACTCCAAGGGGCAGTCGAAACCCCAATGCCCCTTCTGCTTGCATTTGGGGCAGGACTCGGTAGGAGGTTTGGGATTTGGGCATTCTTTGGCCCAATGTCCACCCTGGTTGCACCAGAAGCAGGGTCCCGGAGGCTTCGTGGTGGCAAGGTGGGGTTGATGGCCTGAGCTATTAACTGGTACTTTTTTACAGCCCCTGCGTCATCTTGGCCATTGTAGGCTTTAAATGCAACAGTGAGAGCCTCTGCTTGAGGAGTTAGGGGACTCCTTTCTAGCCTCTTAAGCTTTATTTTGATGTCGGGGTAGCTCTGATAGAAAAAAATGCACCATAAATAACCTTTGGCCATTGGCAGAGTCCGGATCGAGATTAGTATATTGCTACAGGCTGTCAGTGAGCCTCTGGAGAAACACAGAAGGATTTTCATTCTTGTCTTGGATAATTTCACCAAGTTTGTCATAATTAACTGCTTCATGACTGCCTTGTGCAGCCCATGAAGTATACAATTAATATACCTATCTCGGTTGACAATACCTGCCTGGGTATTATAATTCCACCTGGGGTCCCTGTCAGGGAAGGCTTCCTCTCCTGCTGGGTGATTGTTATTGGTGAGGTGTTCCTGGTCTGCATGAGCCCAGGCCTGTTCCAGCACAGCACTCACCTACCTTACCTCAGGGGTTAAAGAGTTAGTTAAAACAACAAAAATATCATGATAAGTTAGTTGGTAAAACTGTGTTAGAAATTGAAACTGCTTAATAAAATTGCAGAATTTGAGGTAAAAAACCCAAGTCTAGATTGAATTAAAGCTAACTCTGCCATTGGAAAAGGGGTATAGACTCGGACAATTCCTTCTGCCCCAGCCACTCCCTGCAGAAAATGCTGTAGGACATCTTAAAATCCTAAAATGAGATTTGATGTTTACTTACAGGAAAACATGTGCCTTTTACTATTCTGTGTCAGCACTTTGCAGGAATGTGAATGGGTATAAAAATCCTGCATTAACCATAATTTATAGCAGTATTTTACATTTAAAACTAAGTAATGTTTAAAAATCAGTTCTGAGTATTTTCCCCACTATAGAACTCTTAGCATGTAAAAGAACAAACTTACCCTATTGATTTAAATTTTAGGTATATCCAGAGTCTTCAGGAGCTTCTTGATTTTAAGGACAGAAGTGCTGAAGATGCTAAAGCTATTTATGAGTAAGTATATTATTTTAACCCTATTCTGAAAATAATTTTTATAACCATTTGTAAAACTGAATTACTTGCTTGGTCTTTGTCCCACCAAATGACTGCATAGGACTTTGCAAATCAAGTGTATGGAAATCTAATGAGGGGATTGGTTGGTTTTGCCATCTTGCTTGGAATGAAATGAGCCATCTCAGAAGTAGGAACTTGGTGATGTCACAACCATCAAGAAAGAAGAGTCATGAATGGAGCACACGCCTTTTGGACCCTGAGGTATACTTAGTATCCAGGAGACAGAGCTGCAGAGGAGTGCTGGAGAAGCGGAGGCAGCCGGAGAAGCGGAGGCAGCCGGAGAACCGGGAAACAGAGCATGAGAAGGAGCACAGCTTCTTCCTAGGCCCCAGGGAGCAGAGCTGAGTGCCTTCAGGCTGGAAGCTACCTCGTGGAGTGGCTTGCCTCCAGCCGCTCTATTGGGGGAGGTATTCGTATCCCTTTAGGCTTATGGCAGAGTAGAATGCCGTTTGGGCATTTAACACCAGTGCTAAATAAGCTTTGTCACAAGCAGGGCAGAGGCCTAGGGGCCTGCGGCTGAAAGGCCAAGGAATAGAATGAGGTGTTCTGACCCGAAGAACTGCTTCCTGAGCATTTCTGATCCTGAATTGTAACCTATTAACTTCCCTAATGGAGTCCTGATGTGACGCTGTGGGTTAATGCGCCAGACTGCAAAGCCATTTGAACTGCCAGGTTGGCGGTTCAAGCTCACCAGCTGCTCCTAGGAAACCCTATACACAGTCGCTATGGGTCGGAACCAACTTGACAGCACTTAACAACAACTTCCTTAATAAATCCTATAATTGTGGATATTGTCTATGAGTTCTCTGTGGCCATGAATTGTTAATTGCCATGAATGATTGAACTGGGCAGAGAAGTAGAGAGGAGGAATGGTTGGTGTCAGGGTTGGTTAAACATGTGGGAGGAAGGACACATGTCTGATCTCTACCCCATAGGAAATGACTTTGGGCTGATACTGTGTTTGATTCCCTTTGCCCCTGGTGAAGTCAGAGGAAGTCAGGCACTGTCCCACACCACTCTTAAATTGTTAAACATCTTGTAAAAAATATATATATATATATATATATAAAATGCATTAAGCTTAAGCCTACTATTGGATCACTTTAAGGAAAAGGCTTACATTTTTGTTTCCTGCTACTGTAGAACATTTGGTAGTAGTGTGTCTATTAACAGACACCCAGTACGGCAAGTAGCATGAATCAATAAATTGACTTGGACATAAGAAACACTTCATGTTACTCTTCTACTGTTAAAACGAAACAATCCAAGTGTGACGATCAGTGGAAATCGAGATGTGACCTCAATGCTACTTGGATTATAGGGGAATGTTGTTGTTGTTATGTGACATGGAGTCGGTTCTGATTCATAGTGACCCTGTACAGGGTTTCTGAGGCTGTAAATCTTTACGAGAGCAGAACGCCTCATCTTTCTGCCGCGGAGCAGCTGGTAATTTTGAACTGCTGACCTTGAGGTTTGCAGCTCAATTCGTAACCACTCCGCTACCAGAGCTCCCACTAGGGAAATAGTGGGGTTATTTATCTGGAGAGTTGCTCTTTAGGTAGACTGTTGTACATTTTTAAAGACTATAAAGGTGACAGGTAGCAATACAAGGGTAAGTAAAAAAGTATTGTTACAAATTCAGACAAACATTTACTAAACAAAAATATCAAATGTGAAGCTATTGTTTCTCTACATATTCTCCGTTTAGGTCTATACACTTTCCAAGGTGGTAGTTTCATCGTTCTAACCCTTCCCCAAGGGAATGTGGTGGCTCCATATGATAAGCATTGGACTGCAAATCACAAGATTTATGGTTTGAGCCCACCAGCTACTTGGTGGCAGGAAGATGAAGCTTGCTACTCCCATGAAGATTAAAGAAAAAGAAATGCCTTGAAAACCCTACACGGTCTCTATGGTCAGAACCAAATCCACGGCACTTAACGACAATAACTTTTCCTCAAAGAGCTCTGCACTGTTTGATTTACATGTCAGAATGACAGTTTTGGCATCCTTGAGGGACTCAAATCATGGTCCTTTCAAATTTTCTTTGAGTTTGAGGAACAAAAACGTATCTGAAGGAGCAAGATCAGGGCTGTAGGGTGGCTGGGGTAAGATTTCACAATGGGATTCTCATAAGACAGCCCTTGTTACCATTGGAGAATGAACAGGTGCATTGTTGTGATGGAAAAAAATTCCTCTGCACACCTTTTCTGACAATTTTCTCACCAATGCAGTTTTTAATTTTCTGAAAACTTCCAAATGCCTGTCCTCCACGTGAGCCTCAGGGTGGCTGTTCTCAGAACCCCTATACAGGGTTGCTATGAGTCGGAATCGACTCGACAACAACAATAACATTAGCAACAACAGTAATACCCTGTGGTCATTCTGTGTCCTGAGAAAATCTATCAAGATCACTGCTTTAGAATCCCAGGAAATAGTCGCTGTAACCTTCTGAAGTCTGACCTCTCTGTCTTGAATTTAACTGATCCCTCAGGAGCCACTGTTTTGTTTTTTGTCTTAAAGTACACACTTTATTATACACAAAACAGGTAATCCAAGACACATCACACTTCTGTTGCATCACTTTTTTTACATTTTAAAAACACATACTTTAAAAAAATAAATGACACCAATATACAAATGCTTCTTACTCAGTGAGACTGGCTGATCCATAGCAGATGGTACAGCAACAGAACTATCAGGCCCTTTCTGCTAATCCATACACTGTTAGTCTCCGTTCCCCAATTTGATGATATAATCCATGTGCTTTCTCTTTGAAAATCACAGAGTTAAAGGAATCAATAAGTACTTTGTCTGTTATTGCTAAAGCAAAAGGCTTTGTTTTTGTTTAGTGAGCCATTTTCTTCAGTAGATCAGAGGCAGCCAATAGAGATCTGTTTTGACCTCATTAACTTGTAGTTGATAGCAAAGGGAGAATTAAATGTATACAGCTTATGTAATGAGTCGAAGGAGCTCTGGTTAGCGTAGTGGGTACGAATCGGGCTGTGAACCTTAAGGTTAGCAGTTCAAAACTACCAGCTGTTCCGCAGGAGAAGGATGAAGCTTTCTACTCCAGTAAAGATTTACAGCCTCGGAAACCCTGTACAGGGTCGCTATGAGTCGGAAACCAATTCTACGGCACATAACCACCCTCACCACCATGTAATGAGTCTGAGTGAACCTGAAGTAATGCTTACTTTTAATTAAGAAATTATATTATTGGTTTACATAAAATGAAAATTTAAGATATTAAATATAATTAAGACAAGTTACTACATGTAGCAGGAGTGATTTGTCACAGGAATTATTTCATACATATACTAATTTGTTCATGTATAACATTTTTTATTAAAGAACTGAAGAAGTGCTTTCAAACATTGGAGTCATATATAATCATTTTAAAAACTGAGGCAGAAGCATGGTTGAAAGGATCTGCTTTGGGAATCCAAGTGTTCTTTAGGAGACAAAGAAAATTATTAGCTCTTAACCTATTCCAGTGTTCTAGTGACCAAATGACAGCTTCCCAACCATAATACATTATTTTGGAGCCTCAAAAATATTCGATTTATATCTTCCCATCTATTACAGAAATTGCACATGACTTTCCCATTTGATCCTACATTTGTTTTCATGTATGTTGTAAATGTTTTTTTAAAATTTGAAAATGGAGTACTGAGTAATTTTAGAATCAATCAACCTTTGTTGCAGCTAAATAGTTTTTGATGGCTCACCGTAGTAAAATTTCTTCAGTTGCACACTTCTGGTGCTGTATTTACATTACTTAATCAATTTAACAATAACTTTAACTCTAAAAATAATTACTTAAAATTTAAGCCTAACTAGTCTTGAATAAGAAAACTGATACATTTGCCAAGCTTAGAACTTCCTAAACACCTATTTAAATTCAGTTCCACTTTAAACAGTGACATACCAGAAGCACAGGCTGCTTGTTTTCAATCTGAACTACTAGTAAGTTTAGGATTTCTTACACAATTCACTTGTAAATGGCTCAAGTGAAAAACAAAAATAAATCCTCTTCAGTCTCCCTAAATACTGCTTTTTAAGTGGTTAGTGAATATGCTCAATTTGCAACAGTCCAGACACACAGGTGATCACTAAGTGGTGCTAATGAACTAACTGCTATGTTTTGTGTTGAGCAGCAGGTGACTGAGAATTTTGACTGTATAGTTTATGATCATCTTGTTGACCTGACCAAAGTATATTCCTTTCGTTGGGACGATTCCATTTTCCATTTCTCTCTGCTGTGATGGAGGCGTGACAGCTGAATGCAAATGTGAAGAATCCACTGTTGAATGGTGACTAACATCCACTTTAGCTAAAATTTCGTAATACAGCAAATAAAACACTGGCGTTATTATACCTACTGTCAACATTATCACTACTGCGGTCCACCATCCTATAACCTAGTCTACCCTATATAGGGATCCTTCCGTTGACTGGTTTTGTTATCAGTTTCAAAATGTATTTGCTGTGCTGTTAAGGCAGATACCACCTCATTAAGGTTTTGGTGCATTTTACTACTTGTTCTATGTCTCGGTCCACTTCTTTTAAAAAGCTACCGCTGGCTCACTGGAAAAAACAGAATCATTTGCTGGTAGAATGGCCTGTTGTTCTGAAGCATACTGCACAGGCGATGGTTGTCTTCCTTTTGGAGGAGAAAGTGTTTCAGTCAATGAACTACATTTTTTTTTACTGGAATTTTGATAGACCGAAGGGCAAAAAAGTCTTGATCGCTAATGAGATTATTAACTCTTGCTATCTGCTACCACCTTTAAATGATCACATTCATCATTTCCATCAATGCTTTAAGTCTCCTGAATATCAGAGAGGTGAAGTGAATGTAGGATGAAACTAAGTCTTCTGGTTTGGTTAACTCTAGGGATGATGATTCCATTCACCAAGAGAAGGGAAATGTACAACAATATTGAAGGGCTACTGCATTTAAAGTATCTCCTTCTTCTGTATCTTTTGTTAATACTTTAATATCGTCAAGTCTATCTCTTGATATACTTCTTCGGAATTTTTCTATTCCTCTGGATGGAAGTTCATACACTTCAGCAGCCTCCTCTATCTAACGTATCGCTAGCTGTACAATTTCCATATGCATTTACTTGTGAGCACTTGACTGAACCCCTGGAAGAGGAAAACCCCGATTCTGATGCCTTCCTGCCATAATGTAAAAATCTATGGCCCAGGGCTCCGCGCCTGCTCTGCTGTCCAGAGCCACACGCCCTCCACCTCCAGTTGCAGGGTGCGCACAGCTAGGAGACCGCTGCCAATCCCAACGCCGTTGTCATTCCGGATAAGTTCATGGCCAAACCTCCATTTCCAGCTGTCCTCACCCGCAGCTGCTGCCAACGTCTCCGCTTTCCGGGTCGTGCGTCATCCAGGAACCACAGTATTGATGGGACTTTTTTTTTTTAATGAAGTCACCCTCGTGAGACTAAAGTTTTTTACTGAGACTAAACTTTTTACAGCCATCCTCTGGTTGCAGACTTATTTAAACTCATGCATGTATAACCAGAACCCCAGTAGCAATACTTTTTGTCTTACCCTCATATTTTAAAACATGATTTTAGAAAAAGTATTAATTAAAATATTTTGATCTAGAAATAATAATATTCATCAAGAGTTTATTCTGTGCCCAGGTATTGAGCAGATTTTTTTATGTGGCATGTCATTTAGTCTTCAAAACAACTCTCCTGAGATAATCCATTTGTGCACAGTGGATAAGTAGCTTAAGAGATGTCACGTAACTAGCAAATGGTAGAATCAGAGTTTGGACCCAAGCGATCTTTCTTATAAGGATATGCTATTGCAGTGCAGTGGATTCTTCATTTGGCTCTTCTGCCCAGTCTTTGTAGCTTTCCCCAAACTTTTTTTCCTGATGGGTCTGGGTCAGAGAAGGTGGGAGAAGATGCTGATAAGAAGACATGATTCAGTTGTGATTGTTAATAGGGCTAATTGTGATTATAAGTACGTGGCACTCTAACGTGGGTATAAAATGAGCCATTTCAGAAGCAGGAGGGGATTCCATGCATCAGAGAAGAATAGCCAGGAATCTTTCCTTTGGACATCAAGATCCTTTTCATTGATCCTCCTTGAACCAGAGATAGAAAACTGTGACACCTGAGGAGTGGCAGAGGCGCCATAGCAGCAGAACCAAGAGCCAGAGCACGAGACAGAGCAAGTAAAGTTGAGGGACTTTGGGCAAGAGTCTCATCTGTGGATTGGGATGCCTGCAGACCCTTAATTGGGGAACTAGGTGCTGAGCGCCTTCAGGCTGAGACTTATAGCGGAGTGGAGTGCCCTTTGGATGTCTGTCCACAGCCATAAAACAGCTTTTTGCCTGAGCAGGGCAGAGGTGATGGGGCTGCGTGGCTGAGAGGTCAAGAGCCAGAGAAAGAGAGGCCTGCCTGCGTGGGCATGTTGAGAAGAGGCTGTCCTGACTGAAAACTGTATCCTGAATATTTCTGACCTGCTTTGTAACCTGTTAACTGCCCTAATAAGCCACATAACTGTGAGCGTGGTGTCAGTTCTGTGTGGCCATTACAATTACAACCATTAATTGGACTCAGCTGATAGAGGGCTATGTGAGGGATGTTTGCTGCATTGATTTTTTTTTTTTTTTTCCAGCTATGCAAAAAACAGGTTAGTCACTCAGAGCTAAATCTGGAAAACATGGTGGGTGATCAAGCAAAATAATACTGTTTGTGCCTTTCATTTTAAAAGAATTAAATAAAAAGTGATGCCTAGGAATGATGGAAGTGCTGGTGTGGCACTGTAGGATCAGCACAGGACTGCCAGCCATTGAGGTCTGCTCCTTTAGAAACCCTATATAGGGTCTTTAGGAGTTGGCACTCACATGAGGGCACTTAACAACAACAACAAAAAGTGAGTTGTTTATCTTTGAAGGGTTTTGCTGTGTGTAGTTTGTTTAAATCATTTGGGTTTGAAGCTAATTACAAACGAGGGATTTAGAAAGTGTTTTGAGCAGAGGAAGTATCCTTGAATAAGTTAATAGTACTCATGATGATGACTTTGAATGGAAATGTAATTCTGATGGGTACGTTTAAAGATTGTCTCTTACTTCATAATGAAAAGGGCTTCACTCTTTTATTTAGACCTCCATATTAATCAGGCTGGGTTGTTGTTATGTGCCACAGAGTTGTTTCTGTCTCGTAGTGACCCTGTAATGGTTTCCAACGAACAGGGTTTGAACCAGTGACCTCGTGGTTAGCAGTGCAGTGCTGGTCCTTCTCCTATAACGTCTTTAAAATGACAGAAATGGGAAGGCTGGAGGATTTGAAAGGTGTGGTCTCAACACAGCTGTCTATGTTTCTTTTGCCGTTTTGTAAACCATCGATGAATGAAATTAGAATTCTCCTTTTTTGTGTTTCTTTCTGTCTTTACACCCTAGGACCCTAGGGAACAGTTCCATAGCCAGACAGTCTTCATTTGCTCTTTGCTCATCGTCTTTATTCCTTACAGAGCATGTGTTCTGTAGAGGCAAGCACTCCATCTTCTCTCATCGCGACTGCTGAGATGACCAGAGTCAATTTGGTTAAGAAATTCCTTAACATTTTTAGGATTGTATTTTGTGGCAGCCTTGTTTTTTTTATAAGTACCAAGAAAGAAGTTAAGTATCAAATTTTTGGTGTCGGAGGAGGGCTCTTATACCTTCATTGATTCCATATATTCTATGACCTGATATAAGCTTCAATAAGCATAGGAAAACATGAACTTATGCTCCTTTGACAAACTAGGGATTTGTTTGTCTAGTGGAACTTATTTTTCAGTATTTACTTGTTAAGATATTTGGCCGTTTTTTACAGACGGATTTGTTTAGCTTTACAGATACTGTGATACGGATCAGGAACCGACACAATGATGTCATCCCCACCATGGCCCAGGGTGTGGTTGAATATAAGGAGAGCTTTGGGGTGGATCCTGTCACCAGCCAGAATGTTCAGTACTTCTTGGACCGTTTCTACATGAGTCGCATTTCTATTAGAATGTTACTCAATCAACACTGTAAGTGTCTGCAAGTTAAGAGAAAAATCTAAATAACATATGTTGGTACATTTAAATTTTATTTTTAAAACTGTTTCATGGAGAACGTTCACTTTGGATTTTTTTTTTTTTTTTTTTTGCATGTTAAGAAAGGAAAATGACTATACAAATGTGTTTTAATTGAATGTAAAATTATGTGTGTACACATAAGGAAAATTCTCATTCAACTATTTGGCATCATTTAACAAAATAATAGTCAAATCTGGAAAACGGTATTAGTCAACCAATTGCTTTTTGTTTTTTGTTTTTGACAGCTTTATTGTTTGGTGGTAAAGGCAAAGGAAGCCTCTCTCATCGGAAACACATTGGAAGCATAAATCCAAACTGTAACGTAGTTGAAGTCATTAAAGGTAAACAGGTTTCCCTTTTCAAAAAGGATGCAAAAATCAAAATGGTTATTTCTTGCTATTAAAACAACTATTTATATGATGAGATAAAATATTAAGAGCAAATATGTGAATTATTTAAAAACAACTGTATAGCCTATCTGTACATTGTATACAAGTGAAAGTGTGTTCTAATTACTATCCTTTGTTAGGCAAAGTAAAGTGATACTGTAGAAGAGATTTGATTTTGTTTCAAACAGTGTAAATTTCCTTTGTAATTCCCTATAATAAGACCATAATAATCCCTAGGAGTCCTGGTATGGCACTATAGGATAAGTACTGGACTGTTAACACCAAGGTTGGCGGTTCAAACTCACCAGCTGCTCCTTGGAGAAACCTTAATACAGGGTCATTATAAGTCAGAACCGACTCGATGATTCTTAACAACAACTATAATTCCTAACAGTTTTGTTTACTTTCTTCCATACGTTTTTGCAGTGATAACACATATGCACATATGTTGTTGTTGTTGTGAAGTGCTGTCGAGTCAATTTCAACCCATAGTGACCCTGTAAAGGGTTTCCAAGGAGCAGCTAGTGAGCTTGAACCACTGACCTTGCAGTTCAAACGACTTTGCAGTCTGACGCATTACACACAAGGATGTACACAATTCTTGGTCTTTCACTGTTTGTTTTTAATTTGTGGGACCCTCTATGTATATTTTCTACACATTTTACCACAGTAGTACACATAGAGTTATCCTAAGTTTTTGAATGGCTTTTCATAATGTATTAATCTGTCCTCCCTGCAGTCTTGGTTGCTTAATATGTTTCTATTAGTAACAAAACTGCAATGAGTATTCTTAAATATTATATGCTGACTTTTGATAATATTTTGGAAGGCTAGATTTCTAGAAAGTTAATGTTTGGAATGCATTTGAAATGTCAGTAGTCCCCCAAGAGTAACAATGAAGGAAAGCATCTATCTCCTAAACCCTCGCCAACTCTGAAAAATTTCATTCACTCACATTTTGCCATTCTGATAGAGAAAAAGTTAGTATCTCATCTCATTGTTTTGATTTTCACTCCTTTGTGTTGAATGGATTTGAACAGCTTTTTCTATGTTTATTGGCCATTATTTTCCTTCCATGAATTTCTCATCATAGCTTTTGCCTGTTTCTGATGGTGGTTGTTGTTAAGTGCTGTCAAGTCAATTCCGACTCATAGTGACCCTGTATAGGGTTGCCGAGGAGTGGCTGGTGGATTTGAACTGTCTACCTTGTGACTCAAACTGACCTCGTAGTCCAGCACATTCTCCCATAGCACCATACTGGATTCCACGTGCAGTACCTATTTCATAGCAGACCTTTTCTAGTGTGCCTGTTAGGTTTGTTGTTTTTTTGCATATTAGATTTTATTCAGCTTACTATTTTTCCTTTTACTTTGTGTATAGGATCATTTTCTATACAAAGGCTTAAGTAAAATATTTTCGGTAATCATATCTGCCATTCTTCCTGTAGAGCTATTAGGCTTTGTCATGCTCTCCCATATACCAAGATTATTAAAATATATTTTCTTCTATAGAGTTTGAAATCTCACTTATCACTGTTGTTGTCCTCTGAGTGCCTCTAACTTTTTTTGATGTTTGTGTGTTTTGATTCACTCTAGATGGCTATGAAAATGCTAGGCATCTATGTGATTTATATTACATTAGCTCTCCTGAACTGAAACTTGAAGAACTAAATGGTAAGCCTGATGTCATCGTTTTCTTAATGACTAGTGTGGTAGTTAACTGTGAGGAATGGTAAAAAGAAGTTACATTTGTTTTAATAGAAAAGAACTTTTCATCAACTTCTTTATTGGATATGAGGTTGAAGGAGTGTAATCACACAAAGCAAAAACAAAAACACCTCAGGTACTTGATTTAGTTAGTTTTGGTTTTTTTCCCTGAAAATTTTTTTAGTGCTTTTCTGTCTATTTTATCTCTTTTTAGTTTTTAATTCTGATTCTGTGTTTATTTTTTTATCTTCGGGTTAGTCTTAGAAAAACATGATGCCAAGAAATTTTCATTTGGCTTTTGTATCATTTCTTTAATGTAAGGTTTACTATTTAAGATTTCTACTTGCTGAGTAATAAATACATTTTTACTGTTGAGGAAGTTAAAACAAAATGGGGTGTAAAAGTGGAATGAAAGATGCTCCCTTGTTTAAGAGCATCTGTTTCTCATAGATGGTTTTCTTTTTACCCTGACTGGTTGGTGCCTTGAAATCTTAGATGTCTTGGGAGAGATTAATGA
Source organism: Chrysochloris asiatica (assembly GCF_000296735.1). Lineage (NCBI taxonomy): Eukaryota > Metazoa > Chordata > Mammalia > Afrosoricida > Chrysochloridae > Chrysochloris > Chrysochloris asiatica. The sequence continues at coordinate 2,980,160 of NW_006408612.1, forward strand.
GTTACCCACTTTTTTTTCTAGAAGTAGTGCCATTTGGTAGAGGAAAAAAATCATTTCCTGTTAAGAAGGTGGTGGGAGGAATAAAATTAAATAAGCTTTTACTAAGCCGTTTTTTAAGGAGTCCTGGTGGCTACATGCTTGGTTACTAACTGAAAGGTCAACTGTTAAAGTCCACCAAGGTGCTCCATGGGAGAAAGATATAAGCAGGCTGCTTCTTGGAAATCCTATGGGCCAGTTCTGTTCTGTCCTCTAGGGTCACTGTGAGTCAGAATCAACTTTGGCAATGGGTGGACCTTTTTCTGGGTCTTAGAGTGTTATCTATTTGAAATTAGAAGTGCTTGATTTTTATTTTATTTTTTAAACCCCATATTATCTCTTAGTCCTAAGGGGGCCATTCAGTAAATAAGAATCATAGTGCACAGGTGATAGTTTGGGAGCCTGAGCGGCTGTGGGGTTTACAGGTGGCAGGTCCATGTTCCTGAGGGGCAGATGATGCAGGGGAGAAAGAGTCAGGTTTATTGGTTGAATTAGTATAGAACAGTATACTAAGGCATGGTGAATATTAGTTCCTTTGCTCTACTAAAGGTTCTGTTTTCTATACGATCCATCCCCATCCACTTGGTTCCCATTACATGTTTGAATGTAGAATCTATATCCCTTGATTGATAAATTGATACCAGCTAAAATTTTAAAATTCAGATTTGCATCCATTGAAATGCCTGAAATAAAATCGAGTTCTGCCTGGGTGACTGGGTGAAGCATTTAGAAAATGTTCTCTTTGAAAATATATTTATGTGAACTGGGAGCTCTGATGGGGCTTCGGGTATGTGCTTGGCATTTAGCCAGAAAGTTGGTGGTTCAAACCTGCTTAAACTCGATGATCTCCCTGTGAGGCAGTTCTACTCTGTAAGCTGAAATGGACTTGATCCACCTAACAACAACATGTGAAATGGACTATGAATTGACCTATGGAATTTGGAGATTTTCTTTAGCATTTCTCTTCAGAAAGTAAAAGTCTTAAGTTTGAGTGTGTCCTTGCAAAAAGAGTCACCGTAGTAGAAAATGGGAGAACTGGGTTGGATGGATTGTTTCCCAGGATATGCAAGAAATGACGACAGTATTCATGTTGTCACTGCCAGCTGTAAATCTGTGTGACTGTGGGCACCAACACTAACACAGTGAAGAGCAAGTGGTGTGGCAGTCTTCCATAGTAAATGTTTCCTTTTCATCGCTACGCAGTTTATTCTTTAAAAATGCTTTAAGCACATCTCTTTCTTTCATTTTTTTCTCCTCTGCTCTGTAGCAAAATCACCAGGACAACCAATACAAGTGGTTTATGTACCATCCCACCTCTATCACATGGTGTTTGAGCTTTTCAAGGTTTGTAATTACATAACCTTTACCAGTCCTTTCCTGAGATTAGGAATGTGTATTAAGAGTTAAATACTCCACTGGGTTCTCTTGCCTGGGTTTCATTAAGATGATTATTTCATATGCAGTATCATGTTACATTGCTGGAGGTCAGCCTTTTGTCAGCCTTGAGGGTTAGATTCTTGTACTGGTAAACTCAAGCTATGAAGTCAGAAATGCATGAGTTCAAAGCCCAGAGCTGTCACTTACTAGCTGTGTGACCTTGGGTAAGTCATTCAGCCTCTCTGAGCCTGTTTCTTCTACAGTATAACAAGGTTAATACCACCCAAGATTGTTAGGCAGTTTGGGAATTATGTACACAACAATCTATGACAACCTGTTGTAGGTGTTCAATTAAGTTATAGATTTATAAAACAAAACATTTAGAAGAATGATTCTGAGCTTTCTACTTTTAAAGACCCAGAGTCCCATTACTTGTTAAAGAGAACTGTGACCTAGATAAAACTTCTGGGATCTCTCTCTAGTAACTGTTTCTTTATCCAATGAGAAGAGAGAAGAGGCAGCTCTCTGTCCAATAATAAAAAAGAAAAACAAACTAAAACCAAAAAATGGTCTGAATATCTTAGAACAGCACACAGATGATCCCATTTGTTAAGCAAGTGCTCAAAAATGCATTTTTGTTTTAGAAAAGCAAGAGTGTATCTAATACATTCCTTAATTACCACTTCCCCGCCTTATCAAAGGGGTTAAATAAATAGTGCTTGGCACTTCAAAGAATAAAACTGTCTATTCCGTGACATTTCAGTCATATAAAACATTTTGTGCCTCATGATGCTTTAAAAAGTGTTACTTCATTATATAGCATATTTTACATAATGTCAATAATAATGACTTCCTTCTAGAACCTAGTCTTAAACTACGTTCGGGAGAGATGATGAATTCTCTTCCTCAGCGATCACAACCTTGTTTCCAAATTCAGTCCCAGCTTGCTTTTTTCAGTTGTATCTCACTTTATTAATTTATATTCCAATGCTACATTTCACATTGTTATTATTTAGTGCCTATGATAAATAACATTGTATACCCTGTACCCTTTGACTCCTGGTGTGATGCTATAGGGTAAACACTGGACTGTTAACTGCTAAGTCAGCAGTTCAAACCCACCAGCCCCACCTTGCAAACCCTATACAGGGTTGCTCTGAGTCAGAACTAACAACAACAACAACAACTGTGTATGCTTTAGAAATTGATCAGAAGTGCTTTACAAAATAGTCTTTGTTTCAAACTAGTGGTAATATGATTAGTTGCTACATGAAGGCTGTTAGTATATCTAATGAAAACCATTTTTCTTAAAGAATTTATGACAAATTAGTTCTTAAAAAGAGAAAAGAAACTTTTGAAAAGTAAACCACGGTTTGCCCTTTATATACTAAAATTGTAAAATGCTTTGGACAGAATTTTCTACTTTATATAAACTAGTTAAAGGTATTTAATGGAGCTCTGGTAGCATAGTGGTTATGAGTGGGACTGCTAACCATAAGGTCAGCAGTTCGAAATTACCAGTGGTTCCATGGGAGAAAGATGAGGCTTTCTACTTCCTTAAAGATTTACAGTCTCGGAAACCCTATACAACATCGCTATGAGTCGGCACTGACTCCATGGCACACAGCCACCAGTTAAAGGTATTTAGAAGTCTGGTTTTTTAAAATATTCATAAATTAGTTAGGCTCTAAATCAAAATATCTTCCAAATACTTAAAAAAAAAAATTGACTCATTTATTTTTTTCAAAAGGTAGTCCTAAACATGATTAACCAAATTTGTGATTGGCTGGGGGGAGTGGCATATTTCCAAAGCATTAAAAATTTTTAAAAATTCAAATAGTGTGTATTGACTTATGAAAATAAAGTGAGTTTTATCTCTTAATTCTTTTTCCTTGAAGTTCTGTTTTTGATGTAACCCTGATGTCTTTCAGAATGCAATGAGAGCAACCATGGAGCACCATGCTGACAAAGGAGTTTACCCCCCTATCCAGGTTCACGTCACACTAGGTAATGAGGATTTGACTGTGAAGGTAAATGCATTTTGAAACATCTATGTGTAGACATGTACTTAATGCCCAAAAGACATAATAACTTCTTGGGGGAAGAAATCCTGTTGCTAATAGGAAATAAGCACATTGCTTCATTTATTCAGCAGATTATAGGATTACCTTCTAAATCGGCTTCTAGTCTAGTCCTAATCCAGGTGATTCAAATTTCAAATTAAAGCAAATCCTGGAGATTGACAGTTGAGCAGTAATGATGAATATCCACTTTTGTAAATAAGCGCTACAATATTTGCAGTGTTATGTAGGTAGTGCGTAATTTATTCCTTAGTATTTTACTACTTGATGTGATTGTAAATGGAGTTATTTTCTTAATTTCATTTTGAATTGTTTATTGCTATATATAGAAGCACAGCTGAATTTTGTGTATTGATTTTGTGTCCAGCAACGTTGCTTTATTACTGTTCATCACTTTTTTGGTGTGGATTCTCTATAAATAATACTGTATCACTGTTAATAGAGATAATGCTGCTGCTTCCATTCCACCTAGGTGCCCCCTGCCTTTTTGTTGTTGTTGTTAATTGTTCTAACTTGAATCTCCAGTACAGTATTGATTAGAAGTGGCAAGAGCTGAAATCTCTACCTTTTTTTGTATTTGGGGTGGAGGAAAACTTTGTCACCATTAAGTATGATGTTAACTCTCAGTTTCTGGTAAGTTCCCATTGTTAGGTTGAGAAGTTTTCTAGTTAGTTGAGGCTTTTTATTATGAAAATTGTTGGATTTGTTCAATATTGGTGTGGCGCTCTGGTTAATGCGCTAGGCTGCGAGGTCGGTTTGATCCTTAAGGTCTGTGGTTCAAGCTCAGCAGCCACTCCTTGGGAATCCTATAAAGGGGTCACTGTGAGTCAGAACCTACTCAGCAGCACTTAACAACAACAGCAACATCAGTGAGGCAATTGTGTGTTCTTTGCCCTTTATTCCATTAATATGTTACATTGTGTTGATTCATTTTTGTATGTTGAACAGACTTAACATCCTGTGATACATCTCACTTTTTATATGTTTTATTGAGAATTTTTGCATCTATATTCATAAGGAATATCAGTTTCTGGTAATGTCTTTGTCTGGTTTGGTGCCAGGAAAATACTGGCCTTATAAAATGAGTTGTTAAATGTTCTCTTCTATTTTTGGAAGTGTTTTTGAAAGACTAGTGCTAGTTCTTGCTCTTGTACATTGGGTAAACTTCACTAGTAAAGCCATCTGGGCTTTTCTTTGGGACAAGTGTTTTTTTTTTTCTCTTAATGCTATATTAATTTATTTTACCACTTCCACAGTGTTGAATGCTTAGGTTGATTAATTTTCATTCATTCATTCTTTTGGCACAATGGTGTACTAAATGCTATAGGACAAACACCAGACTACTAAGGGCAGTTCAAACCAACCAGCCACTCTCAGAAACCCTATACAGGGTTGCCCCAAATTGGAATTGATTCAATAGCACACCATCATCAACAAATAGAATAAGGTCCCTCATTGTTACTAAGTAGTCTTAGTCCTTTAAGAAGGTTGAGATTGGCTTACGTAGATCTGCTTTACACCTTTGCTAAATTAATTATTTTTCCCTGCTTAATAGTTTATATGTTGTTGTTAAGTGCCTTCGAGTTGGTTCCCACCCATAGCGACCCTGTACAGGGTTTCTGAGGAGTAGCTGGTGAGCTTGAACTACTACTGACCTTGTAGTTCAAACGGCTTTGCAGTCTGGCACATTAACCGAGATGTTACTCGCCATAGCTCCCACAGCCTTCTCCTCAGCTGCATTCAATAATTCATTTTGGTGGGCTCAGAACTCAGACCTATAGTCACAGTTATGGGATTGAAGTTGTTGGTGTTAAGTGCCGTATGATAAGTTTTCTGATTTGTAAGTCCATTTCTTGATTTGATAATAGGTCTATTCAGATGATCTGTGTTTTCTTGAGTCAGTTTCAGTAGTTTGATCTTTCAAAGAATTTCACCCCTTTATTTAGGTGATAAAATTTGTAAGCTTACAATTGTCCCTACTATTTCTTAACAATGTTTTTTATTTTTGTAAAGCCCATTTTCTTTCCTAATTTTTAGCAATTTGGGTCTTCCCTCTTTTTGTCTTAGTTATTGGCTAAAGGTTGCTTAATTTTTGCTAATATTTTCAGAGAACACACTATGGTTTTACTGATTTTTTTTTTTTTCTATTGTTTTTCTGTTTGCACTTCATTAGTTTCCATTCTAATATTTAGTATTTTCTTTTTTGGATTTACTTATTTCTTTTATTATTTTTATTTTTTTTAACGTTTTTGTGAATTTAATGAAGGTTTATAGACAAGATCATCAGCTTCACATTTAACAAATCATACTTTGTTTCAGCTCAATGATTGCAGACCCCTCCTCCATGGAACAACAGTTATCCCGTTTTCCTCCCTGTGGTTCCTATTTCCCTTCCACCCACCTTCCCATCCCTTCTCACCATTGTCCTTAGGTACATGGTGCCCCTTTGATTTTGAATGATTGACCGTTCCATCATTCATGGTACGCATACCTCAGTAGTGCTGTTGTTCCCTCTCTACACCTATCTACTACTTGGCTGAAAGACAGTGTTTCCTTTTTAGACCTAAAGGGTGGTCAAGGGCCATAGCCTCAGGCTCCTCCAGTCTCTTTCTGACCAGTAAGCCTGGTCTTTGGTGTTTTTTTTTTTCCTTTTTAAAATAATGTTGAGTTTTGTTCTCCACATTCTGTTGTTGTTGTTGTTGTGTGCCGTGGAGTCGGTTCCGACTCATAGCGACCCTGCATAGGGTTTCCAAGGCTGTTAATCTTTACAGGAGCAGAAAGCCTCATCTTTCGCCCGCAGAGCGGCTGGTAGTTTTGAACTGCTGACCTTGAGGTTCGCAGCCCAGTTCGTAACCACTACGCTACAGAGCTCTACACAACTCTATCTAGGACCTTCTAATGTGATCCCTTTCAGAGCAGTTGATAGTAGTAGCCGGGTGCCATCTTAGTTCTTCTGGCCTCAGGGCCATGGAGACTGATGGTCACATGTTCCATTAGTCCATTGGATCAGTTGTTTCAAGCCTCTTCAATTCTCATCTCTCTTCTTTCCTCCGCACATGGAGAGACCAATAGCTGCTCTTCAGATGACTGCTTATGCACTTTTAGTATCTCAGACGCTACTCACCAAAGTAGTCCGTGGAACATTTTCTTTGTGTAGTATGTTGTGCCAGTTGACAGTGGTGTCCCCCTAAGAGTATGGTCCTTAGCCCTCAGGCTCAGCTACTCATTGCCTTAAGATTTTTGATAATAATCTAGTTTTCATCATTTTGCCCACTGTAGGCACCACCACATTCACAGTAGTACTTGCACATGTACCAGCTTCCTCTTTCACAGACATATAAGTGTATACATGCATATACATGTCTATGTACATATATACGCATACACACATATATAAATATACATACATTCTAGTCTTCTTCCCAAAATGATTCAGAATGTGCCTCTGTCCATGTTATCTAGTATTGTTGTTGCAACCGTGTGTATATATTACTGTTTATCACTGTCCCCTTTAGCCCTTGCATACCCCACTGTGTTTTCATCTGTCTTCATCAGACTTCGGCCACCCTCCCTCTTCTTGTGTATTGCCTTTCCCTTTCTTGTATGTTGCCTTCCCCATCACCCAAGTTAACATCAAGCATGGCAACTGTAGTGAGGTTGGCCCACAATTGGGCAGTATTTCATTCTGCTGTGCATAAGGTCGCTTTGGGTCGGTACTGACTCGATGGCACCTAACGACAAAAACAACATCCTATAACCAGTGAACTACTCTCCCTTCCCTACCATCCCTGGCACCCATCAAAGAATGTTTTGTTTTTCTCTTTCAAAGTTTTATATATTTGTGGGATATAAAAATATATATGTCTCATTCTTCTTCCTTTAGACCATTCAGCCTATGTCTCAATCCATGTATTTATGCCCAGAACACTGTTATTCGAGGGTTGTGTATTATCATTATTTGCACCTGTCCCCTTTAGATATCTTCACTATTCTTCTACCACCCTCCCTCTTCTTTTATATTGCCGTCACCTTCTTGTATTTTGCCCTCCCCATCACCCAAGCTAATAATGTGTGTCTGCCCTCTAGTCTGTTAATTACTCTCCCTTCCTTCCTACCCCTACTGACCACCAAAGAATGCTTGTTTTAGTCCAGAAGCCTTAAGATTTTAAAATAATGATCTCATACAATATTTGCCCTTTGGTGATTTAATAGTTTCACTTAACATAATGTCTTCCAGGTTCATCCAAGTTATGAAGTGTTTCACAGATTCATTGTTATTCTTCAACATTGGATAGTATTCCATTGTATGTCTCTACCAATATTTGCTTATCCATTCTGCTATTGTTGGGTACTTTGTCTCCATCTTTTTTGCTATTATGAATAATTCTGCAATGGACATAGGTGTGCACATATCTACTTGTATCCTAGTCTCATATTTTTTGTGGATATATACCAAGTAGAGGGATTGCTGGATTGTAGGTATTTTTATTACCAATTTTCTGTTGAATCACCATACCATGATCCAGAGTGGTTGAACCATTTTACAGTCCCCAAGTAATGTAGGATGGTCCCAGTCTCTCCACACCTTCACCAGCATTTCTTGTTTCATTTTCTTTTTTTAAATTTCACTGTTAATGTGCTGTGAGATGATATCTCATTGTTGTTTTGATTTGCTTCTCTCTAATGAATGATCATGAGCATTTCTTCATATGTTTGTTGGCTTCCTGTGTGTCTTCTTTGGAGAAGTGTCTGTTCATGTCCTGTGCCCATTTTTTAATTGGGTTATTGGTCTTTTTCTGGTAGAGGTGTTGTGTTGTTGTTGTTAGGTGGCATTCAGTCACTACTGACTAATAGTGACCCTATGCACAACAGAACGAAACGGTGCCCAGTCCTGCACCAATCTCATAATCGTTACTATGCCTGAGCCCATCGCTGCCACCACTGTGTCAGTCCATCTCGTTGGGGTCTTTCTCATTTTCTCCGATGCTCCACTTTACCAAACATGATATTCCTCTCCAGTGACTGGTCTCTCCTGATAATATGTCCAATGTATGAGAGACGAAATCTGCCCATCCTGGCTTCCAAGGAGCATTCTGGCTGTACTTCTTCCAGCATAGATCTGTTTGTTCTTTTGGCAGTCCATGGTACTTTTAATATTCTCTTCCAACACTGTAACTCTCATGCATCAATTCTTTATTCACTGTCCAACTTTCGCATACATATGAGGTTATTGAACATACCATGGCTTGTGTTGGATGCACCTTAGTCCTCAAACTGACATCTTGATTCTTCAATACTTTAAGGAGGTCTTGTGCAGCAGATTTGCCTAATTTGTTTAATTTCCTGACTGCTGCATCCATGAGTGTTGATGGTTGATCCAAGCAAAATGAAGTCTTTGACAACTTCAATCTTTTCTTCATTTATATGGATGTTGTTTATTGGTTCAGTGGTAAAGATTTTTGTTTTCTGTACATTGAAATGCAACCCATACCAAAAGCTGTGGTCTTTGATCTTCACCAGTAAATATTTTAAGAATTTTCACTTTTAGAGGTGTTATCTTTTTCTATAAATTTTAGATACTAATCCCTTGCCTGATATGTCATTGAAAAATTTTTTTCCCAGGCTGTGGGCTCTCTTTTTATTCTTTCGCCTAAATCCCTTTATGCATATAAGTTTCTCATTTTTAGGAGGTCCCAGTCATCTATTTTATCATCTACTGTTGGTTCATTTTTTATAATGTTTCATAGTTTATGTATACCATATATATATTAGAGCCCCTAAGTTTGTTCCTAGCTTTTCCTTGATGATTTTTATAGTTCTAAGGTTTACATTTAGGTCTTTAATCTATATTGCATTTGTTTTTGCCTATGGTGTGAGCTAAGATTATTGATTTGAAAAGAAAAATTGCAATGTAGATATTAGCAGCTATAAATATTTCTTTTAGCTTTGCTTTCTTTATATCTCAAAAATTTCATGTTGCTTTTTTTTTTTCATTCATCTCACTGTATTTTCTAATTCCCCTTAGGATTTTTTTCTTTGACCTATTAGTTATTTAGGAGTGTATTGTTTAATTCCCATATATTTAAATTTGCCAAGTTTCCATCCGTTACTAAGTTCTAATTTCATTCTACTGTGTGGTTAGAGAACATACTTTGTATGATTTCAATCTTTTTACTTTTATTTAGACTTTTTTTTATGGCTTAACATATTGTCCGTCTTGGAGAATGTTTAATGTGCACTTAAGAAGGATGTGTATGTTACTATTGTTAGTGGTGTGTTCTATAGATACCTGTTAGGTCTCATGGGTTTATGTTGTTGTTCAAGTCTTCTGTTTCTTTTTGATCTTCTATCTCATAGTCATATCCATTATTGAAAATGGAACATTCAATTATCCAAAAACTGTTGTAAAACTGTCTATTTCTCCCTTCAATTCAGTCAGTTTTTGCTTCATGCATTTTGGAGAGATATGTTAGGTGCATTGTTGTTGTTAAGTGCTGTTGAAATCATTTGGACTCATAGTGACCCTGTATATGGTTTCCAAGGCTTCAAAAATCTTCACAGGAGCAGAAAGCTTCATCTTTCTCTGAAGAGCAACTGCTGGGCTCAAACCGCTGACCTGTGGTTCACAGTACAGTGCTTATTGTATGGAGCTACCACACACCTTTTTAGGTGCATATATGTTTATAATTGTTATATTTTCTTGATGTATTGATTTTTCATTCTTATAAAATGTCCCTCATTATATGTAGTAACAATTTTTGTTTTGCATTTGATTTTATGTGATATTAGTATAGCCACTTCAACTTTCTTTTGACTCCTTATGTCATAGTATACATTTTTTCATCCTTTTACTTACAACCTGTTTGTATGTTGGATACTAAAATATCTCATTATCCATTCTTCAATCTCTTGCCTTTCAATTGCAGTATCCACGTCATTTACATTTAATGTAAGTATTTATAAAGGTAGGCTTTATGTCTGCCGTTTTGTTATTTGTTTTCTATAGGTTGTTGTTGTTGTTAGATGCCATCGAATCGGTACTGTCCCATAGCGACCCTATACACAACAGAATGAAACACTGCCCGATCCTGGGCTAACCTCACAATTGTTGCCATGCTTGAGCACATTGATGCTGCCACTTGGTCAATCCATCTCGCTGGGGGTCTTCCTCTTTTTCTCTGACCCTCCACCTTACCAAGCATGATATCCTTCTCCAGCAACTGGTCCCTCCGGACAATCTGTCTGAAGTATGAGAGATGAAGTTTGACCAGCTTGTCCTCCAAGGAGCACTCTGGCTGTACTGCTTCCAACACAGATCTGTTTGTTCTTTTGGTAGCCCATGGCACTTTCAGTATTCTCCTCCAACACCATAACTCAAAGGCATCAAATCTTCTACAGTCTTCCTTATTCACTGGCCAGCTTTTGCATGCATATAGGTTATTGAAAATACCATGGCTTGGGTCGGGCACACCTTAGTCCTCAAGCTGACATCTTTGTTCTTCAACACTTTAAAAGGTCTTGTGCAGCAGATTTGCCTAATGCAATACATCATTTGAT
>NW_006408612.1:2992625-3036342 GCF_000296735.1 Chrysochloris asiatica
CGTTTGATTCATTACCTGCTGCTTCCATGAGGTATTGATGGTGGATCCAAGAAAATGAAGACTTTGACTTCTTCAGTCTTTTCTCCATTTATCGTAGTGTTATTTATTGGTCCAGTAGTGAGAATTTTTGTTTTCTTTACATTGAGGTACAACCCATACTGAAGGATGTGGTCTTTGGCCTTCACCAGTAAATATTTTAAGTCCTCTTCACTTTCAGCAAGCAAAGTTGTATCATCTGCATATCACAGGTTGCTAATGAGTCTTCCTCCCATTCTGATGCCATGTTCTTCTTCATACAATCCATCTTTTTGGATTATTTGTTCAGAAGACAGGTTGAATAATATAATAAAAGAATACATGAATATAACCCTGGTGCATACCTTTCGGATATTAAACCATTTGCTGTCACCTTGTTTTGTTGGAACACCTTCCTCTTGGTCTCTATACAGGTTCCTCATGAGCACAATCAAATGTTCTGGTATACCCATTCCTCTCAGTGTTATCTAGTTTGTCATGATCCACACAGTCTAAAGCCTTTGCATAATCAATAAAGCACAGGTAACATCTTTCTGGTATTCTCTGCTTTCAGCCAAGATCCATCTGACCTCGGCAGTGATATCCCTTGTTCCACGTCTTCGTCTGAATCTGGCTTGAACCTCTGGCAGCTCCCTGTCCATGTATTGTTGCAGCAGTTTTTGAATTATCGTTAGCAAATTTTACTTGAATGTGATGTTAATGACATTGCCCGATGATTTCTGCATTCTGTTGGGTCACCCTAGATACCTACTTATTGAACAGTTTACACTTTTCATTATTTCTTTGATAATTTCCTTCTCCCTGCTGTTTCTTTGTTTTCTCTATCATATCAGCAGGATATTGGTTTTCCTGATATGATTCTCTTTTCTTAACCTTCCCTCTGCTCTTCATCTCTGCAACTTTTTATCTACTCTGTGAAACTTCCTTGCCTTTAAAGTCTTAAGCCACTCCTGAATTTGTATTTCTTTTAATGTATAATACATTGGTAAGAACTATTTTGTATTTTTTGATCATTAATTTTTGTTTATTCTTTTCTAGCCCTATGTTTTATCCCTCTGAAGATATTTAGTTATTCTTGTTTGTTGGTATTTTAAATCAAGTCTATTTCCTGTGTGATGCAGTTCCTCTGTTTCCTTTTTTCTGTTGATCCCATTTGGCTGTTCATGTATAAAAGAGAGGATCTGTAAACAAATATCCAGTATGTAATACCATCTGTTTGCTGAAGAAACAAATGTGAATGCTCTACTTTTTTCAGCCCAGAGTCTAATGTTCCTTTTTTGGTTAGTTGTATCTATTATCCATAAAGGGTTACTTAGTTAGAAAGCTGGACAGTGAGTAAGGAAGACCGTAGAAGAATTGATGCATTTGAGTTATGAGGGTGTTGGAGGAGAATATTGAAAGTGCCATGGGCTGCCAAAGAACGAACAGATTTGTGTTGGAAGAAGTGCAGCCAGAGTGCTCCTTGGAGGCCAGGATGGACAAACTTCGTCTCTCACACATTGGGCATATTGTCAGGAGGGACCAGTCTCTGGAGAAGGAAATCATGTTTGGTAAGGTGGAGGGTCAGAGAAAGAGAGGAAGACCCCCAGCAAGATGGATTGGCCATGTGGCAGCATCAGTGGACTCAAGTGTGGTAACAACTGTGAGGTTGGCCCAGGATCGGGCAGTGTTTTGTTCTGTTGTACCTAGGGTCACTATGCGTTGGTACCAACTTGATGGCACCTAACAACAACAATTAGCCATAAGTCCCTTGTGCCGTGTGCTTTGGGGCTCAGGTTGTGATGCAGTGTGGCCTTCCTTGCACACTGTTCTGCTTTTGCTTGTTGTGCATTAGTTTGCTGGTGTGCAGCTACATTCCAAGACCTGAAGCCATCCATCATCTATACAATCAAGATTCACTGAGCAGAGCGTCATTCGGTGTTGGTGGACAGGCTTAGCTTCATGTTAGGGGGCCTTTCTATTTGCTGTAAAGAAAGGTATTGAACAGAATTGTTCCTGAAGTCTCAAATAGATCCCTACTTCCATTAGACTCTTCCTCCACCCTTTCATCTTCTCCTCACATCCCAGGTCACATTGTTAATTTTGTGTACGTGTTGAACATTTATGTTACTGTTATTCAGTAGAACTTTCATCTCCGTCATTTACCGTACACTAATAGGATGAAGACCTGGGTTTTTAATCCTTCCCACTCCTTTAGTTTATTTAAATGATTGACTTCTTCAAAAAGCTCTTATCTCTTTTAAAGAAGCCTTGGTAGCATAGTGAATTACAAGCTTGTCTGCTAACTGCAGGGTCAGCAGTTCAAATCTACCAGTCACTCCACCAGAGAAAGATGAGGCTTTCTGCTCCTGTAATGTTCTACAGCCTTAGAAACCGTATGTAACGTCTCTATGAGTTGGAACTAACTTGATGGTATGTAGCCAACCATCTCTCTCCTAAAAGAATCCTGTCAATAACTTGGTTTGTATGTCTTATAACTGTAGCTGCTTTTTCACATTTGTTTGTGAATGAATCCTGGTATGGCACTGTAGGATAAGCACTCAACTGCAAGGTTGGTTTGAACTACAAAGTCAGTGGTTCAAATTCACCAGCCACTCCTTGGAAATACTATACAGGGTTGTTATGAGTCAGAACTGACCCAAAGGCATTTAACAACAACAACATATATCATAAAAATCCAAGTATGGCACTGTAGGAAATGTACTGGACCGCTAACCTCAAGCTACCAACCATTCCTTGGGAATCCTATACAACACTTAGCAACAACAACAGTTTTTTAAATTAAAATGTAAATTTCAGTTACAAACGTGACAATGAAATAGCAGTGAGAGAATGTTATCAAGAGCCCTGGGTGAGTACTCAAAAAAAGAAAGAAAAACCAAGTAAACAAAAAAGCCCAAACTCACTGCCATTGGTTTGATTCTGCCTTGTTGTAACTCTGCAGGAGAGAGCTTAACTGCACTGTAGGGTCCCCAAAGACTGTATATTTTCAATGGGAGTAGACCACATCGTCTTTCTGCCACATAGTGTGTGCTGGATTTGAACCCCTGACCTTAGAGTTATCATCCCGATACCAGCCCACTAAGCCACCAGTGGTCCTTGGGTAAATACCACACCTGCCATCCTGTTAATTCTAACTCATAGCAACCCTATCTAGGGTTTCCAAGACTAAAATCTTTATGACAGCAGACAGCCTTTTCTTTCTCCCATGGAGTGGCTGGTGGATTTGAACCGCCGACCTTAAGGGGTGAACACAGAGTTATTAAATTTCTGGTTTCAGTACTGTTGTTATAAAGTGGTGTTTCCTTTACCCCAGGGCTTAAAATTAATATGATTTAGCCCAGCAAGTTCAATGCTATGGGGAGCAGGAAGTTAGGGATGACAGCCCTTAGTTAGGTGACATTAGGAAGTGGTGGATTTGTGCACTGAAGACGCAACTTTAACAGTAACAAGCAAACTTCTCTTCCTCAGCCTTCCTCATGACATTACTCCGCACCACTCCACCTCTTTCATAATTGTTTTCCTTTTTCTTGGCTCAGGCTTTATGATCTCATGATTCTAGATTCCTCCCCCCCCCCCCAAATTCTCTTAATATGAGACATTTCTTTTTCATTCTCATTTTTTTCAATGTAATTGGTAACAAAAGGAGCGCTGGTAACATAGTGGTTACGAGTTGGGCTGCTAACCTCACGGTCAGGAGTTTGAAACTACCAGCAGTTCCATGGGAGAAAGATGAGGCTTTCTGCTCCAGTAAAGATTTATAGCCTCAGAAACCCAGTACAGGGTCGCTATGTGTCGGAACCAACTCAACGGCACTTAACAACAACAACAACAACAACTATTTGTTATAAAAGTATCATTCCTACTGGCTTCTTGTTATGAATCTCTTGGAAACTCCTTCAAAAATATACCAATGTCTTTAACGTCTGCCTATTCTTGTTTGTTTGTATTTTGGGCTGCAAAGCAAAGGAAATTACCTTTATCAGCTTTTAACTACGTTCCTGTGACTCAGTGACCCCCTTTACCTATTGTAAGATGGCATTTCTACAGTCTCTTCTGTCTAGTTCATCAGCTCCTCTCGGACTGGCCTACGGCTGGAAATAACTTCTTGTTTCATAAGTGCTGAATTGCATTCATGTTTGTAGCTGAGAGGTTAAAGAAAACCGGGAAATGTTTATTCATGTCGACCTTTTATCTTGATACCTATTCTAGCATGTTGTTTACGTAATTAATATTTATAGAACCCCTAGGACCTCTTATTCATGTTACCTCCAAATGTGCAGCAAAGCATTGAACTAAAGGATGAGTAATTAACATGTTGACAGATTTCAGAAAATATCCATAACTGTTTATTCTTCTTACTAAAATCTTTTTGTAGGATTTTGAATTCATATACAAAAACAATTTCAAGCAGAATGCTGCATATAAGTTCTTAATAATGCCCTTACATACTTGTATACTGTATTTACTTAATTGTAGATATAGCATAGGCAAATCTTCAAATGGTATTTTTTTTTCATGTTTCTAAATACTTTTATTGATGTACATTTAACATAGTAGCGTTTTTAAGCTTTCACAATTTTTTTTTTTTAATTAAATGTTTTTATTTTGCATTGAGTGAAAGTTTACAGGGCACATCATCAGCTTCACATTCAACCATTCATATAGCTTGTTTCATTACCTTGATTATTATCACCTCCATATATCATCAGTTTACAGTGTTTCTCTCTATCCTCTTTAGCTTTTTTTTTTGTGGATGGGGGGTGGGTACTTGCCTTTTTGGAATTTACAGTCTTAGCTTTTAGGGAAGGTTTTTACATTTGTCTGTGGATATCCAGGGCTCATGTATGAGATTACTAACAAGCATTACGGAATAATCAGATGAGGGACAGTTTGCTATGTCTACTAGGTAGCTAGAGTCTGATCCTCAGAGCCTATGGTTTGGACGGTCAACAACGCTTGGGCCCTCAGGGGCTTGGCCTCCTGACCGGGTCTGCACTGTCTGCATCTGAATCCTCCTTATTTATTGATTGTTTAAGGGACGCTGCCTGTCTTAGGTCAAATGGTATTTTGAAGTAGATTTTCATTTCCAAATTAAAACAGCTATACAATTTCTACCCTGGTGCACCCCTTTCCCAATCTTAAACCATTCAATGTCCCCTTGATCTGTTTGAACGACTGCCTCTTGGTCTAGGTATAGGTTCTTTTCTTTCACCACACTTATTCAATCTATATGCTGAGCTGATAATCTGAGAAACTGGATTATATGCAGAAGAACCATGCTTGGTAAAGTGTAGGGTCAGCGAAAAAGAGGGGACTCCCAGTGAAATGGATTGACGCAGTGGCAGCAGCATTGGGCTCAAGCATAGCAACAATTATGAGGCTAGTGCAAGATCGGGCAGTGTTTCCTTCTGTTGGACATAGGGTTGCTATGGGTCAGAAATGACTTGATGGCACCTAGCTATAACTGTCAAATGTAATTTCTAATATAAAAGTAATATATGCATACTTTAAAGATATTTTTAACTCTATGAAAACTCAACTATAAACCATTTCACCATGTTTACTTTTTATAATAACATCCCAAACAGCTTTGATCTATCTCTATATTTATGTACAAATGTTACAAGTAGACTGGTTTGTACAAGAGTGAATCAAAGAGTATTGCTACTAGGATTTCAGTTCCTACACACATGGGTTTTCCCAAGCAGACTGTTTAAACAAGTCACAGTAGGTCAGCTCAGAAGGTTATGATGACTGATAAAAATTTCTCAGAGATGCAGGATGATCCTGGGGGCTTATTAGGAAGACATTTTAAGAAAATTGATATCTTCATTGGTGAGAAAAAGGCCAGGAAATTTATGTTGAGGGAATTTTTTTTTTTTTTATCATAACAGTGCACCTGCTTATTCTTGAGGATAGCAAGGGCTGCCTATGAGGATTTTATTTGGAAATCTTACTCTGTCCACCCGATTTTACCCTTTGTTCTCAAAACTCAGCATTTAAAAGAAACACAATCTGAGTTCCTCAGAAAAGTCCCAACTGCTCTGTTTATATGGTTTACATTGAAGAATGCAGAATTCTTTGGGAAGGGTTAGAGAAATGGAGACCCCTCCTGGAGAGGTGTATAGATGTAGGTGGAGGATCTGTCCAGGCACAATCGCGTCACATTTTGATATTTTTGTTGGAAAAGAGTTCTCTGATTTTATAGCAATGTTTCTTGACTTAGCCTCTATTACACTAGTATTAGAAGTAGTGCAATCAATTAAGATTTTGTCACAAAGGAAAATCGCTGTAGGAAGTATGATATAAGCTATACAATAGCTAGAAATATAAGTTCATGTACCTGTGAAGGAAGACAGTAAGAATAATCTGTCAATGAATTACTAAATTTATTACTAAATCTGCCATATGAAATTAGGAAAACAGAAGGATTTATGAGCTTTCCACATTCTCCAGGAAGTTGTCTGTGCTGGGAAATTGCCTGTCTATGAGACTGGGACACACAGTCCAGTGATTCTGTTTTCTTCCTTGAAATTGAAAATGAAAGTTATGCTTTTAAAAAATGACCATAATTGATTATGAAGAAATTATGAAAATGCAAACAGAAAGAAACTATCCATAATCCCATAGACAATAAAAGCATGTCAGTCATTTTTTAAGAAATCATTTTAACAAAATCAGAACATTATAAATACTTACTCAGAACTTGTTTTTTTGCTGCTTGATGATATTTTGTGGCTGCCTCTTATGTCCAAACATATAGATTTTATTTTTTTATATAAAGTTTAATAGCTAAATAGTATTCTAGTTTAGAGTTACTTAATTCATCCCCTGTTTAGGTTGGTGCCCAAGGTATCTATTATAAGTAGTGCTGTGATGGATATTTCCTGATGCACACACTTTTCTGATTATTTTCTTAGGATACGTGGTTTTGGCAAGTGAAATTGTTGTATCAAAGGGTACTTGCATTTGAAATAGGATAATATTTGCCTAACTGCTCCCCAAAAAGGTCTAACAAACTTACCACTCTACTACTCATGGGACTTCAGTAAATGGACAGAACCCCAGCTCTGAATTTGTATTCGGAGAGTTAATTATATATTAGAATTCACATATGAAGGAGGTGTGTTAGGTCACCAGTGAGAGAAATGTTTCTGTTTGCAACTTGGAACAAGTTTAACCATGACACTGTGTTTATTGGGTTGGTGCTGGACAATGACTGTTTCCTACCCTAGATGAGTGACCGTGGAGGGGGTGTTCCTCTGAGGAAGATTGACAGACTCTTCAACTACATGTATTCCACTGCACCCCGCCCTTGTGTTGAGACGTCTCGAGCAGTGCCCCTGGTATGTGATCAAGAAAAGATTAAATGTGTTTTTTGTGAATTGCTTTCCAAGAAATCATGGAAGCCATTGTAGAGGGTGGTCCACAAGGACGAAGAGATCTATTAGAAACAAACACTTTTCTCGTTTAGAACAGCCTGCGGAAAGTTTGCTTTGGAGTTCTCACTGCCAAGCTTGATAGTGATAGGTCAGAATTTTCATGTAGTTAGCATTTTGGAATGCTGTGAATGATGGGAAGAATAAGTGAACCGGTTTCCTAGGATTTGGCTAATACTGATTTAATCTTCATTGTTGATTACCCCACTTGAGTGTTAGTAATTTAATTAGAAAGATTCCGTTTTTTCATAGAGTTCTGAGATGTTTAATGATCAGCTCGAAACAGCTCAAATTATAACCTTTTTGATGGTTATCTTGATCAGCCATATCCAACATAATAAGATCAGTTTCTGAATTGATCCTACCTGTTATTCCATGAACCCCAAAAGAGCACTTTGTCAAATTCCTGTCCTGCAGTCCTAAACAGGATGCTGTCTTGTAGCCAAAACAGAGTCTTTAGCAGACCATTCCCCCAATCCTATCAAGTCAGCTAGTTTTGGGTGTGGAGCATATAGCTAGATCTGTATATTCTGTAGGCATGAGCTCAGTTTCCATTTCCTTTGCCACAGATGGTATCCTCTGGTTGGGGGCAATCTATAAAGGGTACTATGACCATAGCCACAGCATTCTCTAAGTCCATAGATCGTGATACTGGAAGCTTAAAGGCAGTTTCATCCCCAGAATATCTGTCTAATGTTGGAAGACAAAGCACGTTCCCCTCTGTGATGGGAGAGGTACAGTGTGGTCAGGCTTTTATCAAGCAGGTTCTCCTGGGAGAAGCTGCCATGTTGGGGGCTTGGCATTGACCTCCACTGTTAGCAGGTCAGGCACTCAGCCGTGGTAGCAGCCAGATCAGCCTTAGTGAGGGTACCTTGTGGAGCTCTTCTGGAGACTCCTTGTTGAACATTTTCAGGATGGACACCTGCTGGTGGGCTTTTACGAGGACAGAATATCTTTACACTCTAGTGAGACCATTCAAAGCAGACAGAAGGGAACCATGTTTCTCTTGGTTTGCTCTTTTCAAGTCTCTGCCCGGTCAGAATGTTTGCTGCTACCCATGAGTATGTGTGTGTGTGGGTGTGTACTTCAAGTTCTGCTCACTAGGAGGATTTATTTTCACCCTGCCTTTAAGACCCACTCCTGAGAAGGGTTGTGGAAGGCTGGTGGGCATACTGTGAAGGTCCATCCGTGGACCAGGTCCCTGCTGTTGTCCTCTGTAACCCCAGGAGTGTGGTTGAGGGAGAGCAGTGATTATGTAGGTCAAGAACCATGACAGCCAGAGCTCCCTACCTACTTGTGGAATCAGTGACTCTATCAGTCAGGGTCCCAGCAGGAAAGAGGTGGCTAACTCAAATTCGGATACTTCAAGAGAGGTTTATTTACAAAGAAACCACATGATGCAGGTATAGGTAGGGCTAGCCCGGGAACTCAGGACTTGAAGAATGAAGGGGAAGAAGTTGAAGTCCTGAAGAGAATGTTGCAGAGCAGCTGCTTTCTCTAACAGGTCCACTCTAAAAAGGCCACCTCACAGGGAAGGAGCCAGGCCAGTGACTATCCTGACTTCTCTCTGTCTCTCTCTCTCAACTCCTGCTGGGCTGAACCCACGGAATGTAACAGCGTTCCATTCACTGATGTCACCTGTTCACATCAGCTCCCAGGCAGGAGAAGTATGGAGAATGGGCAGTGGATTTGGAGAGCCAAACAGAAAGTCTGGCTAGGAAAGTCAGGTACTAAATGCTCAGTCTTGTCAGAGCCTGGATTTGAACCTGAGAACACTGACCCCTGAGTCTACACAAGCTCTCAACTAACAGTGCAGTCATTGAACATATAACTTGATAGTAAAACCATTTTTACATCTTGTCCAAATGTTTTGTATTGTATTATAGAAATGATAGGACTTGTGTAGGTAAAGAAGCCATTCCGGTGACTGGGAACAAGATGAATAAGAACGTGGAAATGAGAAATGATAGGATATGAGTGAGGAACTAGAGAGCAGCAGATTAATTCTGTGGGATGGAAAAGTGGCAGGCAGAGGAGAGATCTTGTAAACTCCTGTTAGAAGCTTGGATTTTTCTCTCCAAGAATCCAAGAGCTATAGTCTGTCAATATCTCTTTCTAGATTCAGAACACAACTGAGGATTTGCTGTATGAAGTCATGAGCAAGAGTTGTTGGGCCATATGTCTTTTCCACTCTTGCTCTTGAGACAGCCAACAGGTTTTATACAATATTGTTAAAAGCAGTATTGGCCACTGAAGAATGGCCTTTTGAATGACCACAGGGGTCATTCAAAGCTTTCACTTCATCATTGGTGGGTCCTGCTTGAAAGAGGTATTCAGGAATCTCTGATGTAGGTTCTGATAGGCCTGGGACACTCCGTGAGATTGATTGTAAATCGTGAGAAGGTGGTTTTCTGAATGGAATTTTGTTTTTCTCATCAAACAGGCTGGTTTTGGTTATGGATTACCCATATCTCGGCTTTATGCACAGTACTTCCAAGGAGACCTAAAGCTGTATTCCCTGGAAGGCTATGGGACAGATGCAGTTATTTACATTAAGGTACGACTGTAGTCTTCCTTGATTTAATATTTCTTTTGAATGTAAGAAAAGATGCCAATATTTAACTGTAAGTGAAATTGTATAGTTACTTGGTGCCATTTGAATATAAGACTAACAAATATCAGTGTTTTTGATTTCATCTATGCTGAGAGATGAACTCCATTAGTATGGGGGGTGGGAAGAAGCTCTCCTATGTGACATGATCACAACTGTGGTTCATAGGACAGCACATACGTGGGAGTCGAGAATCGTGTATACATACCTTATTTTAATTTTTATATAGAATGTGAGATGAACATTCATCCACCAATCTTTTGATGTATTTCCAAGGCCTTTTCTTTGTATGGAGTACTGCTGTGGCGCTGTGGGATAAAGCACTGAACCCAAGGTCTGTTTGAACCACAAGTTCAGCAGTTCAAACTCACCCAACTGTTCCTTGGAAACCCTATACAAGATCGCTATGAGTTGGAAGCAACTCAGTGGCGCTTAACAATAACTTTTTTATATACCTGTCTACAGATTGGGAGTTCACATAGCCTTTCTTGCAGAAGCCATTACTTAAAATACATTGTGTGTGGTTTCCAGTTTAGTATTCTTTACATACAGTAAAACGCAGCCAAGTGCGAAATCTGTTTTGGATACAGACATACCTGGTTTTATTGTGCTTCATTTTATTACAAATTGAAGCATTTTTCCAACAGCATGTGCTTATTATTTGATGTGTCTATGTCACATTTTGGTGTTTCTCATAATAGTTCAAACTTTTTCATGTTATTGCACACTTCATAGACAGCAATATAGTATACAAGTCACTTTCATATGCACTGGGAAACTACAACAATAACAAATAATATGACTGACTGTACTGTGCTGCCCACTTAATTTGGAATTGAACTTGCCCTGTCTCTGAGTGTTCCTGTATTTAAAAGGCCTTCAGACATATCTTCTGACTCTTAATTTGGCACAGATTTTGTTTGTTTGTTTGTTTCCTTCATGAGTCTTTTCCAAAGTACTCTTCTAAGTTTTCATAGGACCAACAACCTCACCCTGCTTTTTTGCACTTTGTTTATGTAACATTTGATGCACTTTTGTAATTACGATGACAGACTGCATAGTTGCAAAAACAGATTTAGGGAAAAGCACAGGTGATTCTTTTTTTTCTTAAATGTTTTATTGTGAATTATGTGATAGTTTACATGGGAGAACATTAGTTTTACATTCATTCTATCGTATATCGTCTCATTGCCATGGTTACAATCCCCTCCATGCAATCCTTCCCCCGGTACCCCCCAGGTCTTCAGCACACAGTCGCTCTCCCTCTCTGGATCTAAAGTCTCCAGATGCTCCACAGCACCATCTCAGCATCCATGGCACCAATCAAGGCATCGCTGGGTAGGGTCCCGCTCTCTGCTCTTCTCCCTTGATGGCCCTAGGGACCTCCGCTCCTAGACTGAAAAGTTAATCACTCCCCTCCTTGCTATAAAACATCTACCTTTACATTTCCAACCCTCACAATCAGTCCTGATAACAATTATTCACTATTGTATCACAAGAGCCCCGTCTGCATTTCATTGCATCAGCCCCACCTAGACAGATTGAATACTTACTACTCACTGGAGATTCTACCTTCCTCCGTGCTAGGTTCCCTCTTGAAAGCTTGTAAGCCAGTCACTTCTTGCTTTGTAGCCCCCCGCCCCCCATTTTGGGTAGCCAATTACTAAGTTGCCCATCCCTGTCTACTCTGTGTGTGGAGGGGGTTGGAATGATTCTTGCTGTAAGGACTTGTTCCCTTTTATGAGCTACTGTTTCCATAGGTGTAGGTCAAGTTCATCAAATTGTGTGAGAATACTTTTTTTTTTTTTTCCACTTCTTTCTTCTTCTAGTTGAGCTCTGATCATCCAGTCATTGAAGCCAGAACAAGTGGGTATTATCTGCAAGTGTGGGTGTTCTTATGCATATGCCCTCTCTTCTTATCAGCTGGACGCTTCACTCTCCACTCTAGTCCTCTGTGGCTATGTCACTGACTCTCTGGGCCCAAGAGTCCCCAGGTCTTGCCACACTGCTGGTCAACCAGGTCTTCACCTGGCTTCACAGAAGTCTATTGAACATTGTAGGGCTTAGCTTACCATTTCATTGCTGTTTTTCCCTCACTTCCCCTTATCGGTGTCAAGCGTGGTCACCAGTCAGAGCGAGTATTCTCATTGAGTCTTAGTCTTGGAAGGGGGTTTGCACTGAGGGGACCTGACCACTTGCCTTGATGTTTTCTGGGCAAGCAAGTTGCTTGTTCTTGTAGTAACAGTCGGTCTGCCTATATTGTTATGTATTTTTCCTGTAGGTCTTTCTTTCAAGAAGTATCTTCTGTTCTTCTAGCCACTCCAGGCTGGTCTGCTTGTCCTTTCAAGTGGGAATTTCCCATCTCTGGAGATCTGGATGTGGTTCAGGCTTCCACCTATAGTCTTATGTATTGCAGAGGCTCCACAGGAAGCCTCCTTCATTGGGCACCTTGTAGCCCCATTTTAGGTATTCCAATCATTTTAGGTATTCCAATCAGAAGACGGACTTACAAGCTTTCTATGGTGATGCTTTTCGCTATTCCTTTCTCTCCCCCTCCAGTGTCTATTTTATAATATAATGCAAGGAAAACCAAGATTCAAAAGACAGCCAAGCATCTTAACATTATTCCCCCCTGGGAAAAGCACAGGTGATTCTTGAGAAGACTATAACTTACCTGGGGGGAGCAGAGGCACTTAACATAGTGGCCTGGAACATCCAGTATATTTATGCCCAATCCCACACTGCTGTGGAGTTGATCCTGATTCCAACTTGTAGTGACCACCCTATAGGAAACAGTAGATCTGTGCTCTCCAGTTTGCAAGGCTGTAAAATCTTTATGGAAGTAAACCGTTTTATCTTTCTCCCTCACCTTGTACCTGGTGGGTTAGAACCACCAACCTTTCTGTTTGCAGACCAGTGCTTAATCCAGTGCGCCACTGGGGCTCCTCCATGTGTTTTTGCAGGGGGTCAGTATATTTGAGAGGGATGGAGAACCACTGGGCTCCATCAATCGTTTTGGTCAAGTGCAGAGCTTTCCCTGTTCTGGCCACTAGATGGCCCCTATTTTATAGAAAATGCTTAAGCACTTATTTTGGAAAAATACATTTGGGGAAAAAAATTCTTTATCTAAGAAGGTTGTACATTCTTTCTAGATAATATGTTTCCCGCCCTCCCCCCCCCACCTCCATCTCAGTTATGAGGAATTTTAAAAGGGCAACGTGAAGGAAATGTTTTTCCCACCCAGTGAAACGTGTTTATTGAGCCTGTAGATTGAACCATGCTCACATATTTAAAGAGAATATCAGGTGAAAGTTTTTAAATTCCATTTTGGAAAATAATTAGAAGACAAGCGGTCCCAGAATCATTAAAATCATCAACATTAGAGGCCAACCTAAGTATTATTGGAATGAAGTTTCTGGTTCATCATTATCTACATCTTGGGAAATTCACATGGCCTAAAGCTGGATTATAAAGCCAGTTTGAACCACAAAGTCAGCAGTTCAAACTCACCAGCCACTCCTCGGAAACCCTAAACAGGTCGCTATGGGTCGGAGCTGACTTGATGGCGCTTAACAACAACAGCAAAGTTGGAAATTCTACTGAGAAGTCCTCTAATTTTAAGAAGATAATGAGAAACAGTAGTTTATCTCTGATAAATTGAATGTTCCAACGATTTAGAGGAAACTGTCATGAGATAGTGCATTAATGGTAACAATATGTTAGAAATGAAATGATGGTTGATAAAATCACATGTGTTGTGAGTGAAATGGGTGGCTTCAGTGACTGGAGGAGGTGGCACAGGATCAAACCCAAGGCCAGAAGTGTTCATGCAGAAATTAAGATGCTTTAGACATAGTTCTCTATTATTGATAATATTGTTATCATGAGTTTAAAGACATTATAGTGACTGTGGTGCTGTAAGATAAGTACTGGACTACAAGATCAGTTTGAACTGCAAGATTGGCAGTTCAAATCCACCAGCTACTCCTCAGAAACCCTATACAGCATTGCCATGAGTCGGAACTGTCACAATGTCACTGAACAACAACATCAATACTATAAAAAACAAAACAAAACCTTGTAAATAATTGAAATTCTGGATTTCATTAAATGATTGTACAATTACATACACTAAAGCAAAATGATCAATTTCTATAATTTCACATTTTAGCCAACTTTTTCAGCTAACCATCCAACTTTTGGTTTGGGTCATGTTTTGAAAGAGTCATCTACTATACCTATTCAAAATTTCAATCCAGCAACTACCAGGCTGGCTGGCACCAAAGTCGGCATGCACACCGAGCAGTGCCATGGATTTAGCCAATGACATGTTTCAAATATGTACACTTCTTGGGATAAGTAATATTGCATTGTAGGGATTGCAATCAGTGAGATAAAACAAAATGTGTATGGACTTTGAGTGGAAAATTGATCTCTGTAAACCTTCAACTAATATGCACTAAAAAGTTTTTTAAAAACAACACAACAAATAAAAGTGTATGTAGATGTTTTGATTAATAAAATGTAAGCCCATTGTGGTATTATTTAACATACAGTAATTTTTGTGTCATCATGTATTTTCTCAAATAGCAAATTTTTAAAAATTTCAAACTTAGGTGCTGTTTGTTTTTTTAGGCTCTGTCAACAGACTCCATAGAAAGACTCCCAGTATACAACAAAGCTGCCTGGAAGCATTACAACACCAACCACGAGGCTGATGACTGGTGTGTACCCAGCAGAGAACCGAAAGACATGACTACGTTCCGCAGTGCCTAGAGACCCTTGGGATACCTGGGAAACCCAAACATGGCTTTTGCACTGAATTTGGAAGGGACTGTGTCCAGAACTCTACTATTGCAAATACTTCACATGCCATTTTCACAGTTAACATGATGGGGTAGAATAAATGGACACAGAATTCCATTCACGCCTGTTTAACCTCCTAAGGGAGGAAATGGTACCTATTTTACATGTATATTTTCAAGTCATCTGAATATATTTTTAAGCAACTGTGTTTTAGCCTGCTTTTCTCTTTATGGTACTTCAGAAGTTTGGGAGTTTTAGGATTTCTACAGGAAGCTATGTACTTTTAAGAGATACTTTACGTTTATGTCTACCAGATACATTTTCTTGATAACACTGACTAGCTAGCCATCCTTCTGTGGTTTGGAGGAGTTCTGCCATTGACACCTGTAATAAGATGGTCTTTATAAAGGACCAGTGACAAGAAAAACAGAACAGTGGCCCTCTCAGTGTAGAACCAGCTACCTTTCAGCATCTACACAAATTGTCTTCACTCTGAAGTCAATTAAGCCATTTTCAAATTTCCCTGCAAGAGATTGTAATGAGTAGTTCTAGCCAAGGTCACAGGCACTCTAGTCCAAATGTACATGAAGTCAGTGCAAGAGGAAATTTTTCATCTTAAAAACAAGCAAACTAGCTGCTACTAAAATTCTGAAGCAGATCGGGAGGGTAAAGCAGTGACTCTCAAACTAATCGGTTATATGGATATTATCTGGGGGCGTTTTTGAGAAACAGTTTTTCCAGACTCTACCCCACACATTGAATCAGAATCTGTAGGGCTTCCGATTTTAGAGCATTTCCTAGGTTTATCTGATGTCTCGTTTAGTTAATGGAACCACTCTCTTAAAGAGAATAGTGGCCACACGTTTGCTTAAATCATAGATCTTGGAGTTTTGCTTTCTGCCTATTTTCAAGTCAGATTGCTAGATTGTAGGAAAAAGTACCTGAATCTCAGGGCTGTTGCATTTAAAAGATACAGCAGCAAATGAGAAGGAGAACGAAATGACCACAAGGGAACAGTCAGAAAACTTAACGAATGGACTCTGTTGATCATTATGAGCCCTAACATAAGAACATTTTTTTATCAAAATATCTAGACTTTATTCATGGGAAAAAGGTTCATTACAACAAGCCTTTGCATTTGTATGCAATTAATTAATATGTAGTTGACAGATACTTTGGTATACGAAGAGGTTTCAAAAAGTTTGTAGAAAAATGGAATTTAAAGAGAACGGAATGTTCCATGAACTTTGAGAAGCCCCATCAGTATTGGTTTTCAAAACAATGAGAAACAGAGCAAGTTTTGAGACTCATATTTTGGCCCAAAGTTACAAAAAATGTGAGCCAGGGTCCAAGCCATCTCTGTGGATCACTTGATCAGCTGCACAGTCTAAGAAACTGTGAAACCTAGGGGATTGATACTAGTCAGACTTTATCTTCTTTTAAGTGACAGGGAAACACATTTAATATTAAATTTAAATGTGACTACAAGCTGCCATTTTAACCAGAGAGCTTTATTTATCTGGGAAACGTGTTGAGCAAAAACACCTCAGTCTCAAAAAGATTCTGTAAAATTAACAATTCTCTGAGCATACACCTTTCTAGGTTGGGGAGATGTAGAAGGGCAGTGGTCCAGCGCCCTCATCTGATAGATAGGAATCCTGAAACTTCAAAGGTTGTGTGACATCCTTTGGTTTGTTAGCTAGTCTGACCCAACAAATGCTGGAAAAATGGGGTAGCTTACCTAAACTATCATTCTTTAAGTGAAGATTTTGTAGAAAGTAAAAGAATATGTTAATGGACGATTTATATGTACTGTATTTCTATTTTTAAATTGCACTCATATTGATGAAATGTTTTAGGATCCTTTGAATCAAGTTATTCATCTTTTATAAATGAGACATTTGTACAGCTGACAAAGTTGATGTTTATTACTTATGAAAACACACTCCACTTGAGGAAAAAAAAAAGTTTCCTCTTTTTTTGTTGTTGTTGTTGTTAGGTGCTAATGAGTCCGTTCCGACTCATAGTGACCCTGTATAAGGTTTCCAAGGCTGTAAATTTTATAGAAGCAGAAATCCTCGTCTTTTTCCTGCAGAGCAGCTGGTGGGTTTGAACTGCCAACCTTGTGGCTAGCAGTCCAGTGCTTATCTTACATCACCACCAGCACTTTCCTCTTTACTTAAGAGCTAAGAAATAGTATTTGCCTTTAATATATTTTAAAAGTATAAGGGCATTTTACTTTGTTATTGTGGTAACATGCAGAAGATTGCACACAAAATATTTGCAGAGTGAGTTCTCTAAGTTGATTTTAAATCATTCTGCTACCTGAAAGATGTCTAGATTCTGTAGATTCAAAAATGTGTTGAAGAATAGGAAATGGACACCAAGTGATTTTCATAATCTGGGCAGTTATGTATCTGTCAACATTTTTAGGAGGAAATAGTAAAAACATTCTGCCCTATACTTAAAATATGGTATGGTTTTACTGTCATCAGACTTGATAGTGACTACTTTCTTACACTATGAAATCTTCACATGAAGATGTTAAAAATGGAAGGCTACCCTACCACTTGCCTAGATGTCTCCTGGGCAAGCAATTTACTTGTTCGTGTAGTAATCAGTCGGACTGCCGTTAATGTTTTCTACTTTTCCTGTTGGTCTTTGTTTCGAGAAGTATCTTCTGTTCTTCTAGTCGCACCAGGTTGGTCTGCTTGTCCTTTCAAGTGGCGATTTCCCACCTCAGAAGATTCTGGGTGAGGTTCAGAATTCCACCTGTGGCCTTATGTAATGCAGAGGCTCTGCGTTCGAAAGCCTCCTTCACTGGGCACGTTGTAGCCCCATTTTAGGTATTCCAATCAATTATTGGCAGAAGATGGACTTACAAGCTTTCTGTGGTTATTCATTTCTCTCCCCCTCAAGTGTCTGTTTTATAATGGTATGCCAGGGAAACCAAGATTCAAAAGACAGCCAAGCATCTTAACATTTTTCCCTACACCCCTTGTTCTGGCCTTTTCGTTATTGAAAAATAATTCAGGGCCGGCTCTTGGGCTGAGAGTTTCTGTTTGCATGCATGGCAGAAGAATCCACTAGTGGTGGGGATGGGAAGTGTCCACTTGCTGAGGCCCCGCCTCTAGTTACCAGAATGGAGGTGTGCAAACAATGAGGGACCAATGAACAGATACTAAAAAGAAGAAAAAAATCAGAACAAAGAAAAACTGACAAAGTGTATTGTCTACCTTTGCTCTGAGGTTCCTGCGGCATTCCTTGGTGGGTCTGTTCCCCTGCTTGGTCTTGCCATTTGTCTCGTCCAAGTTGTTGGCTCCAGGCCAACGAGCCCTGCAGACGAAAAAGTACATGATTTCCTTCTTTCACTACAAATTCCACTAGCTGTAAGCCTTCAAACTTTTAAAATACTCCTACCTGTGTGGTTCAGAGTTTGGGTTCTCTGCCCTGAACCCTCTTCACCTGGTATTCTGTGGTATGGCTGACTGCTAACTTCACGGCACCTCTACCTAAAGGAAATTTTTATTATACAAGGTTAACTTTTGGTCTCGATCATGATTTTTCTTGCAATCAACCTTTTGCACTTGAAAAGTCTTATAATTGATACTGCATGAAAGATTTTATGCACTTAAGGAAACAACAAAACCCAGAAATCTTTGCTACAGTTTTTTTTTTTTTGCTACAGTTTTGATTAATTGTAGCATTCTCAAACTGCTTAAAGACTTAAACTGTGGATCTTGTGCATCTTTTGTTAGATTTATGTTGCAGACTGTGCAAAGGTTCGAGGCCCTAGAGGCCTGAGTGTAACAGATCTAGCCACTTGGCAGTTAATAGCAAATTGTTTTTCATCAAATTGCTTAGTCATATTTATTTAATTCCAAACATGAGCCCTGGATGTCTACAGAGAAATGCAATATTCCCCTAAGTTTCTAAGGTCAAGATTTTCCCCCTAGAACCAAGGCAGTAAAACTTCCTCAGAGGACGAACAAGGACAGGTTTACTGGGATTAAGCAAGGAGGCTCTGGAGAGGAACTGCCCGGGGTATATTCACTTGGGGAAGAGTGGTAAATTCTGGAAATACGGGATTAAGGACAATGGGGGCAACTCCCTCGGACCACCCTGGGTTCAATCAGTTTGATTCAAGTGAAGCTTAAACCCAGTAAGGAAGAAAGGAATATTGGTTTAAGTAAGGTTTACTGGCTCAACTTATCTTAAAGATTGTCTTGTCTGAATAATACCATTCTTCTTCTGTAAAGATCCCTCCCTGAAAGAGAGGAAATAAAAGACGGACGCGGACTTAAGTCTGTGGGCATTATTGCTTGCAGAGGGCATTAGTGCTTGCGGGGCGTTATTGCTTGCAGGGTTATGAAGAGGCTGTCTGCCAGTTTTGCATCTACTCTGGTCTCCGAGTGTTTCTTTTCTGTCTCGCCTCTCCAGACATCCCACCTAGAGTTAGTCCGAGAAGGGAAAATGTCAGCCACTGAGCAGTCTGTCTGGCAGCTTGCATCAAGCCCGGATGTCTGTCTTCTTTGTATCTGTTTTTTCTCTCTCTATCTCTCTCTCACCATCGTCACCGGACACCCCATCTTCGGGTCCTCACCCCCTTGCCGAGGCCAGACCCCGGCAGATTTATACATTTTTTATTTTTTGGAACAATTACACATGTTCTTTTTTTTAAATAAGTATTGGTTTCTGATAGAGCCTTTTGTTCTATTTACATGTTTGGAAAGAAAAATTAAACATATTTTACTGCCCAATATTCTATAAGTTCCTCACATTTCTTTGTTGTTAAGTGTCATCCAGTCAGTTCCGACTCATAGCTAACCTGTACAGGATTTCTGAGGAGTGGCTGCTGAGTTTGGACCACTGACCTTTCAGTTCAAACTGATCTTGTAGTGAAGTACTTATCCTACAGAACATTTTTTAATCAAAAAAGGCTTTGCTAAAAAAAAAAGGCTTTGCTGTTGTTTGGTGCCATGGAGTCGGTAACGACCCGTAGCGACTTTTTGCACAGCAGAACGAAACAATGCCTGATCCTGGGCCAACCTCACCACTCTTGCCACACTTGAGTCCATCGATGCTGCCACTTGGCCAATCCATCTCGTTGGGGGTCTTCCTCTTTTTTTTTGACCCTCCACCTTACCAAACATGATGTCCTTCCTTCTCCAGCAACTAACTGGTCCCTCCTGACAAAATGAGAGACGAAGTTTGGCCATCTTGGCCTCTAAGGAGTACTCTGCCTGCACTTCTTCCAAAACGGATCTATTGGTTCTTTTGGCAGCCCATGGCTCTTTCAATATTCTCCTCCAACACCATAACTCAAAAGCATCAATTCTTCTACGATCTTCCTTTGTCACAGTCCAGCTTTCACATGCATATGAGGTTGAAAATACCATGGCTTGGGTCAGGCGCACCTTAGTCCTCAAACTGACATCTTTGCTCTTCCAACACTTTAAAAAGGTCTTGTGCAGCAGAGTTGCCGAATGCAATACGTCATTTGATCTCTTGACTGCTGCTTCTGTGAATGTTGATAGTTGATCCAAGAAGAATGAAGTCCTTGACAACTTCAGTCTTTTCTCTGTTGATAAGAATATTGTTTATTGGTTCAGTGGTGAAGATTTTTGTTATTTTGACAGTGAGGTGTAATCCATACTGAAGGCTGTGCTCTTTGATCTTCATCAGTAAATGTTTTAAGTCCTCTTCACTTTCAGCAAGCAAGGTTGTATCATCAGTATATCACAGGTTGTTAATGAGTCTTTCTCCAACCTTGATGCTATGTTTTTCTTCATATAACCCAGATTCTCGGATTATTTGCTCAGCATACAGGTTGAGTAAGTATGATGAAAGAATACAACCTTGTCGCACACCTTTCTTAATTTTAAAACATTCAGTGTTTCCATGTTCTGTTCGAACAATTGCCTCTTTGTCCAGGTACAGATTCCTCATGAGCACAATGAAGTGTTCCGGAATACTCATACTTCACAATGTTGTCCATAGTTTGTCATGATCCACACAATCGAAAGCCTTTGCATAGTCAATAAAGCACAGGTAAACATCCTTCTGATATTCTTTGCTTTCAGCCAAGATCCATCAGACATCAGCAATTAGGCCTTGTTCCACGGCCTCTTCTGAATCTGGCTTGAACCTCTGGAAGTTCTCTGTCAATGTATGATTGTGGCCATTTCTGTATTACCTTTAGCAAAACTTTACTCGCATGGGACATCAAATACATTGTTTGATGATTTCCTCATTCCGTGGGGTCAGCTCTCTTTGGAATGGGCACAAATATGGATCTCTTCCAATCAATCGGCCAGATAGTTGTCTTCCTAATTTCTTGGTAGAGTTGAGTGAGTGCCTCCTGTGCCACCTCACTTTCTTGAAAGAGTTCTATTTTTATTCCTTCAATTCCCGGTGCCTTGTTCCTTGCCAATTCCTTCAAGGCACTTTGGACTTCTTTTAGTATCATTGGCTCTTGATCATATGCTACCTCTTGAAATGGTTGAACATTAACCATTTCCTTTTGGGACAGTGATTCTGTGTATTCCTTCCATCGTCTCTTGATGCTTTCTGCATCATTCAATAATTTTCCCAGAGAATCTTTCAATAAAGAAAGTTAAGGCTTGAATTTTTTTCTTCAGTTCTCCCAGCTTGAGAAATGCTGGTGTGTTCTTCCTTTTTGGTTTTCTGATTCCAGATCTTTGCACATTTGTTGTCATATTTGGCTTTATCATCTTGAGCTGATCTTTGAAATTTTCTGTTCAGCTCTTGGACCTCCTCACTTTTTCCATTTGCTTTAGCATCTCTACACTAGAGAGCAAGTTTCAGTGTCTCTTC
Organism: Chrysochloris asiatica; assembly: GCF_000296735.1. NCBI lineage: Eukaryota > Metazoa > Chordata > Mammalia > Afrosoricida > Chrysochloridae > Chrysochloris > Chrysochloris asiatica. The sequence continues at coordinate 3,014,358 of NW_006408612.1, forward strand.
CAACATCCATTTTGACCTTTTCCTTCTTTCTTGTCTTTTCAATGACTTTTTGCTTTCTTCATGTATGATGTTCTTGATGTCATCCCACAACTCTCCTGGTCTTCAGTGTTTAATGTATCAAATCTGTTCTTCAGATGATCTTTAAATTCAGGTGGGATATATTCAAGGTCATATTTTGGCTCTCGTGGACTTATTTTCATTTTGTTTGGCTTCAGTTTGAATTTGCATATGAGTAATTGATGGTCTGTTCCACAGTCTGCCCCTGGTCTTGTTTTCACTGATTGTATGGAGGTTTTCCATCTTCTCTTTCCACAGATGTAGTCAATTTGATTTCTGTATATTACATCTGGTGAGGTCCATGTGTGTAGTCATCTCATGCTATCTAAAGAAAGTATTTGAAATGAACAAATCATTGGTTTTGCAGAATTCTATCATGTGTTCTTCAGCATCATTTCTATCACCAAGGGCATATTTTCCAACTACTGATCCTTCCTCTTTTCTCCCAACCTTTGCATTCCAATCACCAGTAATGATCAATACATCTTGATTGCATGTTTGATTAATTTTAGATTGAAGAAGTTGGTAGAATTCTTCTATTTCATCCTCACTGGCTTTAGTGGTTGGTGCGTAAATTTGAATAAATTTGGTATTAATTGGTCTTCCCTGTAGGCGCCTTGTACCTCATGACTGATCTGGATATGTTCTTTTTGACGATGAATGCAATTTGTCATTCCCAGCATAGTAAACCATGTGATGATCAGATTCAAAATGGCCAATACCAGTCCATTTCAGCTCACTAATGCCTAAGATACTGATGATTTTGCATTCCATTTCATTTTTGACAACTTCCAATTTTCCCAGATTCATACTTCGTACGTTCCATGTTCCGATTTTCACTGGATGTTTACAGCTGTTTCTTTTCATTTTTAGTTGTGCCCCATCAGCAAATGAAGGTCCCATGGGCTTTTCTCCCACAATCTTTATTCCATTCACGTCATCACTGTCAACTCTACTTTGAGAAGGCAGCTCTTTCCCAGTCGCATTTTCAGTGTCTTCCAACCTGAGGGGCTAATTTTGGGCGCTATATCTGACAGTGTTTCTCTGCTATTCATAAGGTTTTCAGTGACTAAAGATTCAGAAATAGTTCATCACTCTTTCTTCCTAGTCTGTCTTTGTCTGGAAGCTCATCTGAAACCTGTCCCCCATGGGTTACCCTGCTGGTATTTAAAATAGTGGTGGCATAGCTTTCAGAATCACAGCAACTCACAAGCCACCACAGTACGACAAACTGACAGACGAGTGGTAGCTGTTTGGTTTTAAGTGGAAACTGTCTCTTTAAATTTCAAGGAGATATGTGCACATGCATAGTAGAACCATCCAGGGGTGGGTGGGGTGTCCATCCACTCAGGCATCCCCTCTACTCACCAGAATGGAGGTGCACAAACAGTAAGAGATCAATGAACAGATGGATACCAAAAAAGAATGTCCACACCTGTATCTTCGCAGTTCTGTCAGGCAATTGTGGCTGTTCTGATCCTGTCCCCACTTGGGCTCTTCCAAGATGGTGGCTCCGGGAGTAGCTGATTGTCTTGAATTAGAAAGCAATGGATATCTTGATTCCCCGAGCTGTAAGCCTTCCAGTCTTCTAAATATTTCTTTATATGTTGTTCCGAGTTCTAGCACCGTCCCCTGAGCTGCTTGGTGCAGTATTCTGTGTTGTTGGTGACAGATCTCCTCACTGCCTGTCAACCTGATCCACCATCTTCCGGGGAGTGGCTGGTGACCTTGCAGTCCAGCGCATTAACCCACAGCACCACACCAAACTCTTCCATAAAATCTTCCCATCAAAACTGTTGTTAAGTGTCATTGAGTCGGTTCCAACCCATAGTAATCCTGTATAGGGTTTCCAAGGAGTCGCTGGTGAGCTGGAACCATTGACCTTGCAGTTCAAATGGCTTTGCAGTGTGGCTCACAGCAGGACTCCTAAGAAATCATATGGGGGCAGTCTTAGTCTGTCCTGCAGGGTTGCTGTGAGTCCGAATTGTCAGCACACAACAACAAGATAAATCAAAGGAACTTCCATTTGAGAGGAATGTTGCCAATATGGAATGTTGCCAGAAATTTTGTAGTTTTGAATTGAAATGAAATGCTGCCATGTACTTATACTAAACTAAAACCAAAACCAATCCCACTACCATTGAGTTGATTCCAACTCAGCACCTCTATAGGATAGAGTGTAATTGCCCCTTTGAGTGTCTGAAACTGTAAATCTACCTTCATCTTTCTCCCAAAGAGCAGCTGGTGGGTTTGAACTGCTGATCTTGTGGTTAGCAGCACAATGTGTAACTCAACAGAGCTCCTCATACTAAAGACGCTGATAAATTACTTTGTTGTTCTTGTTAAGTGCTGTGGAGTCAATTCTGAGTCAAAGTGATCATGGACAGGGTTTCCAAGGAGCAGCTGGTGGGTTTGAACTGCTAATCTTATGGTTCAAAGTCCAATGCTGATCCTACAGTACTATAAAGGAGTTGAGTCTTACTGGTTCTTCTTTGTAAGTAACTTTTCATTTTTTCCCAAGCTGCTTTCAGGGTTCTTTCTTTGTTGTTGATTTTGGAAAGTTTGATTATGAAATGTCTTGGTGATTTTCTTTCGGGATCTCTCCTATTTGAAGTTTGTTCAGCTTCATGCATGCTTATCTTCTCATCTTTCATGATGTTTGGGAAGTTTTCTTACAATAATTCTTCAACACTTTTCTCTGTGCATGTCTCTTTCTGTTCAGAACTTCCAATCACCCATACGTTGTTCATCTTTAGGTATTAAGCTTCCTTTGGATATTTTCATTCTTTTTTCTGATTGTTCTCCTGGCATACTAGTATTGAGAGATTTCTCTTCAAGCTCACTGTTACAGGCTTCCATTGCTTTACAGTTACTGCTTTGCCCTTTCAATGCATTGTCCATTTCTGAGAGTTTAGTATTAATCTTCTGGATTTCTGATTGCAAGTTTTGTATTCTTTCAAAAATTGCATTTATTTTGTCTGTTTGTTCTTAAAGTGTTTTCTTGACTTATTCTGAAGTTTTTATTATGTTCTCCTTGCTTTCCTTGATCTTTCTAATCTATCTTTTGAAGGTACCTAATTATGATTCTTTTGAATTCTTTTTCAGTTAGTTCTATTACATTTTCTTCCTCAGAAATGTCTTCTAGCTCTGCATCTTGGTCTTTTTGTTTGAGCCATTCTCTCTTGTTTCTTCGTGTGAGCTAAAATCTCCTGTGGGGCATTGTGAGGTTGTCATATTTGTGAAAACAGTTGTTAGACCTGGAGGGGAGAAATCTCTGGGGGACTCTTTCAATTCAAGCAGCTCACCAGGTGGTTGTGGAAGGGATGTGACAGCAGAGTTCCTGACCCTAGATGGAGTTCCCATTGACCTTGGTGTTGTCTGTGTTCAGGACACTCAGTCCAGAAGTAGTTCATGAAGGCCTTTGATGGAGCTGGTTCCAGTATCTGTTAGGACCACAGGGAAGATAGGGGCAGTGTGACTGATTAAACGCTGATGTGGAGGCTCTGCAGGTTTTGTGGGTCTGGAGCAGAGCCCACCTGTATCCAGGCACCAAAACAACACACCAAGTGGTGCAGCTAGCCTCTCCTTCACACTGGCATGGCTCCCAACCATGTAGGTCTGAAATCCAGAAGAACAGAGTCTGCGCTTGGTGTGGATGAGGGTGGGAGCTGGCCACACTCTGGTCACCAAGGGAGCACATGGGAAAAATGAAATTGCACCTTTTCCATTGCCTGCTTTGCCAGGACTCCTTCTGTTGTCATAGCTGCTCACAAGATGGTCAAGCTGCAACTGACAAACCGTCCACCTATCAGTCTCCCTCTCTAGCCATCCCTGCTTGGCCTCTCCTCCCATCAAGCATTCCATCCACCTCTCTAACCTTTCTTCTAAAGTCATGGGTACTAGAATTTTCATCTGTGTTTGTTTTACTTTGTCTCACATATCTGTGTTTTATACAGTCTGTGTAGTGTGTGTGCCTAGTCCGCCATCTTGATGAAAGTCTTGAAATACATGGTTTTAAAAGTGAATATCAAGAAATTGATTGTTCTGAGTCAGATGGTACAGTCTGCTGTGCTGCTAGAAGAGGAATGGCATCACATTACCATCATTTAAAAGAACATTTCAAGACCTATCCTGAAACACAATGTTTTCAGTGAAACGATAATATCCATATGCCTACAAGGAAGAACAAATAATACTTTTATTCAAATTTATACACCAACTACTAATGGCAAAGATGAATAAGATATTTTATCAACTTCTGAGTCTGAAATTGATCTAACAAGATACTACTAGTGATTGGAATGGGAAAACTGGAAACAAAGGAAGCATCAGTAGTTGGAAAACATGGCCTTCATGATAGAAAAGACATTGGAGATCACAGGACAATTTTGTAAGACCAATGGCTTATTCATTACAAATTCCTTTTGACAACAACATGAGCAGCAACTAGCTGTACTTGTGGATCTCACCAGCTGGGATACACAGTAATCAAACAGACAAGAGATAATGGAAAAGTTCAGTATTAGTCAGAACAGCTGTGGAACAGATCATTAATTACTCACATGCAAGTTCAAATAGAAGCTGAAGAAAATGAAACAAGTACAAAAGAGTCAAAATATGACCTTGAGTATATCCTACCTGAATTTAGAGACCGTCTCAAGAACAGATTTAACATGTTGGGTAGTAATGATGGAAGACCAGACAAGTTGTAGGATGACATAAAGGTCATCATGAAGAAAGCAAAAGGGCATTAAAAAGACAGGAAAAAAAGAAAATACCAGAATGGAAGTCAGAAGAGACTCTAAAACTTGGTCTTGAATGTAGAGTAGTTAAAGTGAATGGACGAAATTATGAAAAACAGCTGAACAGAAAATTTCAAAGGGTGCTCGAGAAGAAAAAGTGAAGTATTATCATGAAATATGCAAAGACCTAAAGTTACAGACTCAAAAGTGAAGAACACTGTCAACCTTTCTTATTGTTGTTGTTGTCAAGTGCCGTCGAGTCAGTTCCGACCCATAGTGACCCTGTACAGGGTTTCCGAGGGTGTAAATCTTGATGGGAGTAGAAAGCCTCATCTTTCTCCCGCAGAGCGGCTGGTAGTTTCGAACCGCTGACCTTAAGGTTCGCAGCCCAATTCGTAACCACTACGCTACCAGAGCTCCTTTCTTAAGGCAGAAGAACTGCACTGTAGCATAAGCACTGGACTGCTAACCTCAAGGTCGGCAGTTCAAACAGACTCACTAGTTGCTCCTCAGAAACCCTACACAAGGTCTCTGAATTGGAACATACTCGATGACTCTCAACAAAAACATGGGCAACTCTACAACAACATGGGTAAAATATTGAATGATCAGAAAGCATCAAGATAGAAGTGCGCAGAGTCACTGTACCAAAAAGATTTGGCCAACATTCAACCATTTCAGGAGATAACATATGACCAGGAAGTATTGAAGGAACAAGAACAAACTGCACTCACTGAAAGCATTGGTGAGAAACAAGCTCCCAGGAATTGACAGAACACCAATTGAGATATTTCAAAAAACAGAGGCAATGTTAGAAGTGCTTACTTGTGTATGTAAAGAAATTTGGAAGATAACTTCAACCAACTGTAAGAGATCTGTATTCATGCCTATTAAAAAAAAATGGATCCATTAGAATGTGGAAATGATTTAACAATATTATTAATATCACATGCAAGTATAATTTTTCTGAAAATAATTCAAAACCACTTGCAGCAGAACATTCACAGGTTACTGCCGGAAATTCAAGCTCAATTCAGAAGAGGACAGAAAGAAGGATAACATTACTGATGTCAGCTGAATTTTGGCTGAATGCCAAGTTCCTCAAAGTTGAATACTGTTTTCACGTTGTATTTCATGTATTCGCAGGGGAGGGTCAGAAAGGCAGTTTGTTTATGTCACCATCTTCTAAGAATTCCTAACTTAAAAAATGGAGGTAAAATTTATATAACATCAAATTAACTGTTTTAAAGGGGCATTTAGCACGTTCACAATATTGTGCAACCTTGTGATTGTTGTTGTTGTTGTTAGGTGCTGTCGAGTTGACTCTGTCCCATAGCAACCCTGTGTAGAGTTTCCAAGGAACAGCTGATGAGCTTTAACTACTGACCTTGCAGTTCAAATGGCTTTGCAGTCTGGAGCATTGACCCACAACGCCACACCAGGACTCTAACCATGGGGTAGCATAGTGGATAATGAGTTGGGCTGCTAACTGAAAGGTCAGAAGTATGAATCTACCAGACATTCCAAGGGAGAAAGAGAAGGCTTTCTGCTCCTGTAAAGATTTATTGCCTCAAAAATCCTATTCAGGTTCACTTTGCGTCAGAACCGGCTTGACAGCATACAACTTCCACCTCTATCTACTTGCAAGGAAATCCATTTAAGCAGTGGTAGTTTCTTTATCCTGCCAATTTTGTAGCATAATTTGGAGTACTGTTCCTGGGAACTTATCCTGGAACTTCCTTCTACAGAAATATAATCATGTAAGGGTGATATTATAAACAGGAAAGCCTATGGAAATAGTTTCTGCCTCAATTAGCTCTTGTGCACACTGCTTTTAAAGAAACGTTTTAGTTTTAAACTAGACAAAAAAAAAGTAACATCAACATACTAACATTTAGAGTCAAGTTTTAATTGAAAATCTAAAATAGTAAGTACATTGGTTTTTTTTATGACAGTTCGGAAATAGAATCAAGCACTTGTGACAATATAAATGGGAAAGTTATATACATAATTCTCTCCCAAATCCCTGCTGTTCACAATTTACTCTAAAATGCAGTTTGAGCCAGCCAAGGAGTATGGCTTCATCGTGCCTACAGTGGTTTCGTCACTCCTGGGTCTGCCTCAGACTAAAATAAGACTGTTAACTCTGAGACAAGCCAATTCTGTTGGCAATGCCACCACTGCAGCTATGGGCTGTCACATTCTACCACACTATGTGTTCTTTCTGGGATGGAGTGGGTAGGTATACGGTGGTGAGCTCAAAACTACAGCCCTAAGAAGGTTGGCCTAACTCCTGATGGAGGCTGATTCTACGTCTGGCTGTAGCAGCCAGCCCTAGGGAAGCAGGTCCGGCAGCAGCAGCCGCCTCAAGAAATCCGCAGACAGTAGTGGGTAAGGGGACCTCTTGGAGCACAGCAGTAAGTAACACTGCCTGGTCCTGAGTCATCCCCAGAACTGTTGTCATGTTTGAGTCCATTTTTGTAGCCCTGTGTCAATCCATCTCATTGAGGCTCTTCCTCTTTTTCACTGATCCTCTATATTACCAAGCATAATGTTCTTTTCTAGTTACTGGTCCCTCCTGATAACATGTCCAAAGCAAGTGAGATGAAGTCTTGCCATCCTTGCTTCTAAAGAGTTTTCTAGCTGTACTTCTTACAAGACAGATTTGTTCATCCTCTGGCAGTCTGTGATACATTAAATACTCTGCCAACACCATAATTCAAAAACATCAATTCTTTTTTGACATTCCTTATTTATTGGCCAGCTTCGGCATGCATATGAGTCGATTGGAAATATCATGGCATTTTAGTTTTCAAAGTGACATCTTTGCTTTTTAACATTTTAAAGAGATTTTTGCAGCCAGTTTCCTAGTGCAATGCATCATTTGATTTCTTGACTGCTAATTCCATGGGCATTGGTTGTGGATCCAAGTAAAATTAAATCCTTGACAGCTTTAATCTTTTTTTATTTTTGAAGCTTTGTGTGTGTGTGTGAAGAGAGTGACTATTTACAGAGCAGATCATCAGTCTTACATTTAACAAATCATATGCATTGTTTCACTTCAATGATTGAACTTGCCTCCCTGTAAAATTGTTTATCCCACTCCCTCCCTTTGATACTTGCTTCATTCCTGCCGTCTTTCCTAATCCTTAGTCCTTAGGTAAATGCTGCCCTTTCAATCTTGAATGGTTGAGCATTCCACGGTGAGCATGCCTCACTAGTGTGGTCCCCACTATATATCTATCTACTGTTTGGCTGAAAATTGAGCCACAAGGTTGAGTTCAGTTCAAGACCCGAATGGGAGCCATTGTCGCGGGTTCCTCCAGTCTCTTTCTGATCAGTAAACCTGGTCTTCATTTTGTATGTGCTGTGTTCCACATTTTCTCTTACTCTTGAGAACAGATGTCTTCAGTCTAGTCTCCATTTGTCATGATGTTTCTTTTTGTTCCAGTTGTGAGGACATTTGCTTTCTTTATGTGGAGGTGCAATCCATACTGAAGGTTATAGTCTTTACTCTTCATCAGTAAGTGCTTCAAGTCCTCTTCATTTACAGCAAGCAAGATTGTGTCACCTGTACATCTTTGAGTGTTCATGAGTCTTCCTCCAGTGTTAATGCCACATTCTTCTTCATATAGCCCAGTTTCTTGAATTATTTGCTCAGCATACAGATTCTGTAAATATAGTGAAAGTATACATCCCTTTCCTAATTTGAAGCCATGCAGTATTTGTTCGTTGTGTTTGAATGACTGCCTCTTGGTCTATGTACAAGGGGGCTTCAAACAGTCGGTGGAAAAATTCTATTTTTATTACATTGTAAAAATGAGCACCAAACATCCCTCCCACAATGCTTTACTTCTCATCTGAGTTCAGTAATTCCTTGCTATGGATTTATAGAACTAAGATCGATATTCAGAGTTGTGAGGTTTATTAGGGAAGTTAACAGGTTACAATTCAGAGTCAGAAATGTTCAGGGCCAGGACAACCTCTCCTCTGCCGTGCCCACAGGTAGGCCTCTCTCTGGCCCTCAGCCCCTTGGCCTGGCCTCTGCCCTACTCCAGCAATGTTACAAAGCTCTTTTAGGGTGGCTGATAAAGGCTTACAGGGCACATTATTCACCATAAGCCTCAGTCTGAAGGCTCTTGTCTCTAGTTCTGTGTCAGCCAATCTAGCTCCCCCAATTAAGTGCCTGGAGGCACTTCACTCTGGCAGCAAGCCTCCTGCCCACAGTCACTCAGCTGTGCTTGCTCCATGGGCTGGGAACCCACTGCTCTGTCTTGTGCTCTGGTTCTTTCTTCTGCTGCTGCTGCTACGCCTCTGCTGCTCCTTTCAGCATCTTCTCAGGTGTCACAGCATTCTGTCCCTGGGCCAAGGAGTTTCAACACACAGGGATCTCAGGATCCAAAGGATGCAGTCTGCTCCTAACTCTTTCTTGTTGATAATAAAATGCCCTTTCTGCTTCTGAGATGGCTCATTTTATACCTAGCAGGATGGAAAATGTGACCAATCACAATTAGCTGTGTTAACAATCACTCACAACTGAATCATACCTTCCTCCACCTTTTCTTACCCAGGCCCATCAGAAAAAAGTCGTTTGGTGGGAGATTACAAAGAATATGGCTAGAAGACACATTAAATAATTCACTGCACCTCTTCCATTTTCCACAGGTTTTTTGAAGACCCCTCCTACATGTTCCATATGAGCACAATTCAGTTTCCTGGAATTTCCCATTCTTCACAAGGTTATTCATGAATTGTTGTGGTCCACACTGTCAAATAATAATAAAAAAATAATTACATTATCAATAAAACACAGGTAAACATCTTCCTGGTATTCACTGCTTTCAGTCAAGATTCATCTGACATCAGTAATGATAGCCCTCATTCCACACCCGCTTCTGAATCTGACTTGGATTTCAGGCAGTTCCTTGTTTAAGTACTGCTGCAATAATTTTTTAATTCTCTTCAGCAAAATTTCATTTGCATATGATATTAACAATATTTTTTTATAAGTTCTACATTCTGTTTACTGATGAAGATCAAAGAATACAGCCTTTGGTATGAATTACATCTCAATGTCAAGAAAACAAAAATCCTCACCACTGGACCAATAAACAACATTCTAATCAATGGAGAAAAATTAAAGTTGTCAAGGATTTAATTCTTCTTAGAATTAAAAAACTCATGGAAGCAGCAGTCAAGAAATCAAACGACATATTGCATTAGGCACATCTGCTGCACAGGAACTTTCTAAAGTGTTGAAGAGCAGAGATGTCAGCTTAAGGAACAAGGTACGCCTGACCCAAGCCATGGTATTTTCAATAACCTTATATGCATGTGAAAGCTGGACAGTGAATAAGAAAGATTGTAGAAGAATTGATGCCTTTGAATTGTGGTGTTGGAGGAGAATACTAAAAGTGCCATGGGCTGCCAAAAGAACCAATAGGTCTGTTTTGGAAGAAGTGCAGCCAGAGTGCTCCTTAGAGGCCAAGATGGCTAAACTACGTCTGTCATACTTTGGACATATTGTCAAGAGGGAACAGTCACTGGAGAAGGATGTCATGCTTGGTAAGATGGAGGGTCAGAGAAAAAGAAGAAGACCCCCAACAAGATGGATCAGCCAGGTGGCATCATTGATGGACTCAAGTGTGACAGTGGTAGTGAGGTTGGCCCAGGATCGGACATTGTTTCGTTCTGCTGTGCATGGGGTCGCTATGAGTCGGTTCCAACTCGATGGCATCTGACAACAACAATGACAATATTCTGTTGGATCACTTTTCTTTGGAATGGGAACAAATATGGATCTCTTCCAGTTGGTTGGATAGAGGAATGAACATTTCTAGTATTTCATTTATTTGTTGAGACATCTCAACTGGTACTCCATCAGTTCCTTGTTGTTGTTGTTAGGTGCCATTGAGTTGGTACTGATTCATAGAGACCCTATGCACAACAGAACAAAACACTGCCTGGTCCTGGGTCAGCCTTACAATTGTTGCCACACTTGAGCCCATTGATGCTGCCATTTTGCCAATCCACTTCGATGGGGGTCTTCCACTTTTTCTCTGACCCTCCACCTTACCAAACATGAAACTGGACTCCTGACAATATGTCCGAACTGTGAGAGACAAAATTTGGCCATCCTGGCCTCCAAGGAGTACTCTGGCTGTTGCACTTCTTCCAACACAGATCTATTGGTTCTTTTGGCACCCCATGGCACTTTCAATATAGTTTCCTCCAACACCATAACTCAAAAAAGCATCAATTCTTCTATGGTCTTCCTTATTCACTGTCCAGCTTTCGCATGTATATGATGTGATTGAAAATACCATGGCTTAGGTCAGGCGCACCTTATTCCTTAAGCTGATATGTTTGCTCTTCAACACTTTAAAAAGGTCTTATGCAGCAGATTTGCTTAATGCAAAACATCGTCTGATTTCTTGACTGCTGCTTCCATGAATGTTGATAGTTCATCCAAGAAGAATGAAGTCCTTGACAACTTCAACCTTTTCTCCATTGATGAAAACGTTGTTTATTGGCCCAGTGGTGAGGATTTTTGTTTTCTTTACATTGAGATGCAATCCATACAAAATCGTTGATCTTCATCAGTAGGTATTTTAAGTCTTCTTCACTTTCAGCAAGCAATGTTGTATCATCTGCATGGTGCAGGTTGTTAATGAGTCTTCCTCCAACCTAGATGCCATGTTTTCCTTCATAGAACCCAGCTTCTCAGATTATTTGCTCAGCATACAGGTTGAATAAGTATAGAGAAAGAATACAACCCTGTCACACACCTTTCTTCATTTTGAACCATTCAGTGTTCCCATATTCTGTTCGAACAACTGCTTCTTGTTCCAGGTACAGATTCCTCATGAGTACATTTAAGTGTTCCGGAATACTCATACTTTGCAATGTTGTTCATAGCTTGTCATGAGCTATATAATCGAAAGCCTTTGCGTAGTCAATAAAGCACAGGTAAACATCTATCTGATACTCTCTGCTTTCAGCCAAGATCTATCAGACATCAGCAGTGATATCCCTCGTTCCATGGCCTCTTCTGAATTCAGCCTGAACCTCTGGAAGTTCTCTGTCAATGTATGCTTGCAGCCATTTCTGTATTTACCTTTAGTAAAACTGTACTCGCATGGGATATCAAAGATATTGTCTGATGATTTCCGCATTCCATTAGGTCACCTCTCTTTGAACTGGGAACAAATATGGATCTCTTAGAGCCTTGTTTCTCACTACTGCTTTCAGTGCAGCTTGAACTTCTTCCTTCAATACCATCAGTTCATAATCATATGCTACTTCTGAAAATGGCTGAATGCTGACCAACTGTTTTTGGTATCTTGACTGTTGATTCCTTTTTTAACTTAACGGAATAATTTTTTCTTTTCCTGAACATGATTTGTGGATGCGCTTTATACTATATATTTAAAGTAGGGATCCCTGCGTAGTGCAAACAGTAAGCAAGCCCAGCTACCACCTGAAAGGTTGGAAGTTTGAGCCTGTCCAGAGGGTTGGGAGAAAGACTTGCAATCTACCCCCACAGAGAACAGCCACTGAAAGGCCTACCAAGTGAAGTTGTGTTCTGGTACACACGGGGTCACGATGAGTCAGAGCTGAGTAACTCAATGGCAACTGTAAAACAACACAAACCAAAAAAAACCCCAAGCAGTGGCCATTTATTATTAAACATTACTGCTAATTTTTTGCTAGAATTAGACAGATTCAATCTTTCATGTTGCCTTCAATATTTCAGAAAACTGAGTAACATTCTGAAAACAGTAGCACTATGGAGCTGTTCAGTCATTAGAACAAAATTTAGAACTCCTTTACATTAAAACTCAGTAACAGAGAATACTGTTTTCCTATGAGTCTCTTCCAACTCACAGTGACCCTGTATAAGGTTTCTGAGGACCAGCTGGTGGGTTTGAACTGCTGAACTTGTGGCAGTTCTCTAATATCTTGTGCATAATCATCTTTAAGTTAATTACACAAACACTTTTATTAAATAAAAAAAATCAGTTATGCCAAAGAATCATATTTTAGTTATCAATTAGTTACACTAAGTGACTAAGGAAATTTTATTAAATGACAATGTTGAGAAAGTAGGACTTGTGGTTCCCTTGTGATCATACATCTTTCTTAATTTAGCAAGTCTATTTTCCTAAGTCTTATTTTGTTATATGAGGACTTATTTAACATTTGTGGAGTGACTGACTACTTTGAAAGAGGAGTCCTAGTGTGGCACTGTGGAATAAAGTGCTGGACCACAAGGTCTGTTTGAACCATAAGGTTCTGATTCAAATGCACCAGCTGCTCCTAAGAAATCCTATACAGGGCTACTAGGAGTCTGAACCAACTCAACAGCACTTAACAACACTACTCTGGAAGAGGCACTGTGGATATGCAGCTAAGGTTTTTCACAGAAAAAACAAATGCATAGTAAAATCTCCTCATATAAATAAGTGTTCAGCTTCCTTAGAAACTGCAGTGTAATTAGTTAATTACTTAGTATTGGTCCTTGTAGCCATATTCCAAGAAGCCGTTAGTGTAGCGGGTGTCGTGTCCAGCTGCTAACTGCAAGAACAGCAGTTACCTCGGGAGAAAGATGAGGCTTTTACTCCTGTAAAGATATCGCCTTGGAAACCCTATACAGGGTTGCTATGAGTCGGAAACAAAGTCAACAGCACTTAACAATAACAATAGTCTTGGTGGTAAGGAGCCCTGGTAGGTTACAAATTGGGCTGCTAACTACAAGGTCAGCAGTTTGAATCTACCCGCTGCTCTGCAGGAAAAAGATGAGGCTCTCTGCTCCCATAAAGATTCAGAAACCCTACACAGGGCTGCCATAAATTGAAATTGCTTGATGGCACAAAACCACCAACAACCACCATGCCTGTGGTTATGGTCCTGCTTTGGAATGAGTAATCTGTTAATGATGGCGGATTAAGGTGCAGTTAAGGATTAAGATGAGGTTAAAGATTAAGGTGGGGTTAAGGATTAAGGGGGTATTAAGGATTGAAGATGTGTCCACTTTACCAGAGGGTGTGACTCAAGTCATCAGAGTTAGTTTTCTTGGGGATATGGCCTGCTTCGGAGATACAGCAATGCTTTGGGAAAGGGTGCTGTCTTGCACTGGATCTGCAGCTGGTTTGTGTCTGTTTGTCCTCTGCTTCTTGATATGTGTGGTCTATTGCTTAGCCTGATTCACCAGTTTCTGCAGCCAAGATTATCAACAGCTTGTCGTCTGACTTGTCAATTTAGGTTCCTCAGCCCCTTGAAATCACATAGGTGAGGAGAATCCTCCAGATGTCTGAATTAGAGATTTGGAATTTGCCAGCCTGGTGTGGCTCTGTGGGTTAATATGTCAGACTGCAAAGTTGTTTGAACTGCAAAGTCAGGGGTTCAAGTTCACCAGCTGCTCCTTGGAAATCCTATACAGGGTCGCTATGGGTCAGAATTGACTCAACGGAACATAGCAACAACAACACAGTTGCATGGGGAGTCCTGGTGTGGTGTTATGAGTTAATGCACCAGACTGCAAAGCCATCTGAACTGCAAGGTCGGCGGTTCAAGCTCACCAGTTGCTCCTTGGAAACCCTATACAGGGTCACTATGAGTCAGAACCGACTTGAAGGACTTAACAACAACAACAACAGTTGCATGGAGTCCTGGTGAGGCACTGTGAGTTAATGCACCAGATTGCAAAGCCATTTGAACTGTGAGGTCGGTGGTTCAAGCTCACCAGCTGCTCCTCGGAAACCCTATACAGGAATGCTATGGGTCAGAACCGACTCAACAGCACTTAACAACAACAACAACAGTTGCAGGAGCCATTTCTTTCACAGTCTGTGAGTTTCTGCTGTGAACTATAGAACCCTGGGACATGAAGAAGGGGAGAAGTAGGGGAACTAGGGACTGATATCAAGAATTATAGCATGGAATCACATCTTGGAAAAGGTTGGCATTTGGTTTATCCTCAACCTCCACTTCATAGGGACCAGTCTCATGCTTATTCTTCTAAAAGAAGTTATTCTTGCAATAACCAAAGGAAAGCAAATTCTTATATATTATGTAATGCAAACATACATTCTATGTATTATTTAATATCTTCTAGATTGTAAGCATGGGAACACTGAATGTTTTACAATTAAGAAAGGTATGTGACAGGGTTATATTCTTTCACCATACTTACTCAATCTGGATGCTCAGCAAATAATTTGAGAAGCTGTATTATATAAAGGAAAACAGCATCAGGGTTGGAGAAAGACTCATTAACAACCTGAGATATACAGATGATACAACCATGTTTGCTGAAAATGAAAAGAACTTAAAATACTTACTGATAAAGATCAGAGGCCACAGCCTTTGGTATAGGTTGCACTTCAATGTAAAAAAAACAAAAACTCTTCACAATTGGACCAATAAACAACATCCATATAAATGGAGAAAAGATTGAAGTGGTCAAAAGACTTCATTTTGCTCAGATCAACCATCAACACTCAAGCAGCAGTCAAGAAACGAAACGACGTACTGCATTAGGAAAATCTGCAGCACAAGAACTCTTTAAAGTGTTCAAGAGCAAAGATGTCAGTTTGAGGTCTAAGGTGCACCTGATCCAAGCCATGGTATTGTCAATAATCTCAATAGCCTCATATGCATGTGAAAGTTGGACAGTGAATAAGGAAGACCATAGAAGAATCGATGCATTTGAGTTATAGTTTTGGAGGAGAATATTAAAAGTACTACATTGTTGTTAAGTGCCGTTGAGTCTGTTCCCATCCATAGCGACCCCGTATAGGGTTTCAAAGGGGTGATTTGTGAGTTTGAACTGCCGACCTTATAGTTCAAACCCACCTTGCAGTCAAGTGGTTATCCTACAGCACCACACCAGGATTTGAAAAAGGACTATGGATCACCAAAAGGACAAACTAATCTGTGTGAGAAGAGGTACAGCCAGAAAGTTACTTAGAAACCAGGATGGCCATACTTCATCTCTAACACTTCGGATATATTATTAGGAGGGAACAGTGCCTGGAAAAGGACATGCTTGTAAAAGTGACTGGTCAGCGAAGAAGAGGAAGACCGCCCCTGTCTCCCCCCCAGCGAGATACACTGACACAGGGGCAGCAGCAATGGGCTCATCCTCCTATGAGATTGGCACAGGACTGGGCAATGTTTCGTTCTGGCATATATGAGTCACAAGAAATAGATAAGAATTTAAAGAGGATATTTGTACATGGCTAACTAAATACAGGGAGTGGGCCAGCTGCTCTTGCTTGGAGGGACGTGTGTTCATTGAGATGAAACAAAGTTTATGATTTGTTGAATTTAAAATTGAGGATCTTGTCTGTAAACCTTCACTCATTCACAATAAAGTGTGAAAAATATGGTTCAAATTGCAAGTATTTTGTTATATATTCTTTACTATAATAAAAATAATGAAAGTATAAGAAAAGGGAAAACAGAATGTAATAGCTTGTGCTATATTTTCCCCACTAGTTACTCCTTTTCTTCCTTTTTAGTTAATAAAAATTATACTTAGTTGTTTTTAAAAATTCAAATCATACTGAAGAATATGAAATAAAAATAAAATTCTCCCCTTTGTACTTTTTCAAATCCACAATTCCATTCTCCAGAAATATTAGCAGTTAGTACTTTTTTTCTGCATTATTCCTGACAATTTCTCTGTATAAACAAACACATAGTATCCTATATTTACACATACCAAACACATATTCTTTTGTAAAAATAAAATACAACACCTGTTTGCCTATATGGAGTCCTGGTGTGACTCTGTAGAATTAGCACTTGACTGATAACAGCAAGGCCAGAGGTTCAAATCCGCCAAACGCTCCTTGGAAACTGTACAGAGTTACTATGAGTTGAACTGACCCAATGGCACTTAACAACAACAGCAATTTGTCTATATATATAGAGAGTCCTGGTGTGGTGCTGTGGGTTAATGCATCAGACTGCAAAATCAGTTTGAACTGCAAGGTCAGTGGTTCACGCTCACTAGCTGCTCCTTGGAAACCCTATACAGGGTCGTTATGGGTCAGAATCGACTTGAATGCACTTAACAACAACAACATTCTTTGAGAAGTTTTTCTTTGACTTAACAACAGCATTTTTTCATGTTAGTTCCTAATATTTTTGGAGTTACATGTTTTTCTATTGCATTAGACCTATCCTGATCTAACTTAAACAATCACTTGATGACAAATGTTTAAGTCATTGCCATTGCTGCAGAACATTAAATGACACATTTACATCATTTTTCGCTGACCCATTTTAATCCTGCATTGGACACAGGTCACACCCAACTCCCAGAGAAACATAATAGAAATACTAACAAGTCTGTGTAAATTTATGTAGCTCAACGTGCCAGGTGTGGAGATGAAAGGAAGCAGGGGGTGTGACAGCAGATTCTGACAGCCAATCAGAGGCGTATCTATGGAAAATCGTGCCTTTAGAAATTAGTTTTAGATTGCTGCGTGATCTCTCACAGCTGGCCACAGAAACGATAATGGAGACTAGAAACTACTCACTGGTGCCCCCTTCAGGTGACTCCTAGAACATGTGCCTTATGCCTCTATGGCTAATATATTTTTCCCATCAATTTTTATGACCTGTCCTCCCTCTGGGCCTTAGATTTTGAGTTAAAAGTCACATTTAAACAACTTTTTCTTTGGATATTTTTTCTATGTACATTTAAAGAATTTTTTCTGTGCCTTTCTGTTGTTAACAACCTTACCTGGGACAATGAGTGAATTGACAAAGTTTGGGTGGGCAAAGAATAAAAGAAGTTCAGAGAAGAAAACCTTAGGTAACATTTCAAAATATTATCCTGCCACAATTACATCCAAGGATACTAACAGGATTTCTTGATAAGATCAATAAGATCAAAGCAGATGATCAAAATCTAGGAACAGTCTTAATGGACTTTGTTCCACTTAGGAAAAATTCCAGAAAAAAAACCTTCTTATCTCAGTTCTCTAGTGCTGCTATAATGGAAATAACACTAGTGGATGATTTTAACAAACAGAAATTTATTTCCTCACAGTTTAGAAGGCTAGAAGTCCAGCTCCTGGTCCCCAGCTCTAGGGGGGAAGGCTTTCTTTGTTAGCTCTGGAGGAAGGGCCCAGTTCCTTGGCTCCTTGGTGATCCTCATGCGTTGTGATGTCTCTTCCCCCATCTTGGCTTGCTTGTTGTTGTTGTTGTTAGGTGCCATAGAGTCATTACCAACTCATAGTGACCCTATGCACAACAGAATGAAATATTGCCCACCTGGTCCTGAACCAACTTCACAATCATTGCTATGCTTGAGCCCTTTGCTGCTGCCACTGTGCCAATCCATCTTGTTGGGGGTCTTCCTTTTTTTCTCCTACTCTCCATTTTACCAAACATCATATCCTTCTCCAGGGACTGCTCCCTCATGGTAATATGTCCAAAACATGAGAGATGAAGCCTGGCTATCCTGGCTTCCAGGGAGCATTCTGGCTGTGCTTCTAACACAGGTTTGTTTGTTCTTTTGCTAGTTCATGGCACTTTCAATATTTGCCCCAACACCATAACACAAATGCATCAGGTCTTCTACAGTCTTCTTATTCATTTTCCAACTTTCGCATACACATGAGGTTATTGAAAATACCATGGCTTGGGTCAGGCACACCTTACTCTTCAAACTGACATCTTTGTTCTTGAGCACTTTAAAGAGGTCTTGTGCAGCAGATTTGCCTAATGCAATAAGTCATTTGATCTCTTGACTGTTGCTTCCATGAGTGTTGATGGTTGATCTGAGCAAAATGAAGTCTTTGACAACTTCAGTCTTTTCTCTGTTTATATGGATGTTGTGAGGATGTTATATTGGTCCAGTTATGAGGATTTTTGTTTTCTTTACATTGAGATGCAATCCATACAGAAGGCTGTGGTCTTTGATCTTCATAAGTAAGTATTTTAAGTCCTCTTTGTTTTCAGCAAGCAAAATTGTATCATTTGCATACTGCAGGTTGTTAATGAGTCTTCTTCCAGCCCTGATGCCACATTTTTCTGTATATAATCCAGTTTCTTGGATTATTCACTCAGCATCCAGATTTAATAAGTATGGTGAAAGAATGCAACCCTGGTGCACATCTTTCCTAATTTTAAAACTTTTTGTGTGTTGTCTTGTTCTGTTCTAACAACTGCCTCTTGTTACTCAAGAGCACAATTAAGTGTTCCGGAATACTCATTCTCACCAATGCTGTCCACAGCTTGCCATGATCCACACAATTTAAAGTCTTTGTGTAGTCAATAAAGCACAGGTAAACATCTTTCTGGTATTCTCTGCTTTTAGCCAAGATCCACCTGACGTCAGCAATGATATCCCTCATTCCACATCCTCCTCTGAATCCAGCTAGAACCTCTGGAAGTTCTCTGTCAATGTATGGTGGCAGCTGTTTTTGCATAATCTTAACAAGATTTTACTTGCATGCAATATTAATGGTATTGTTCATTGATTTCCGCATTCCGCTGGGTCACCTCTCTTTGGACTGGACACAAATATGGATCTCTTCCAGTCAGTTGGCCAGATAGTTGTCTTCCAAATTTCTTGGCAGAGATGAGTGAGTGCCTCTTATGTCACATCAGTTTGTTGAAAGATTTCAATTTGTATCCCATCAATTCCAGTGCCTTGTTTTTTGTCAGTGCCCACAATGCACCTTGAACTTCTTTCTTCTGGTTCCTTGGCTTGCTAGTTTGCATTTAACCTCTTTTATAAGGAGCTCTGGTAGCGTAGTGGTTACGAATCGGGCTGCGAACCTTAAGGTCAGCGGTTCGAAACTACCAGCCGCTCCGCGGGAGAAAGATGAGGCTTTCTACTCCCGTAAGGATTTACACCCTCGGAAACCCTGTACAGGGTCGCTATGGGTCGGAACCGACTCGACGGCACTTAACAACAACAACAACATATCTTAAAAGAGATTGACTCAAGATATAACCTACACCAATTCTGCCACATTAACATAACAAAGACAACTCCTTCCCAACCATAAGCATGTTGTTGTCAAGTACCATGGAGTTGGTTCTGACACATAGCGACTCTGTACAGGGTTTCCGAGGCTGTACATCTTTACGGAAGCAGAAAGTCTCATCTTTCTCCCATGGGACGGCTGGTAGTTTTGAACTGCTGACCTTGAGGTTTGCAGCTCAATTCGTAACCACTACGCTACCAGAGCTCTTTAACCATAAGCATAGAGGCTAGGATTTATAACACATATTTTTTGTGGTCACAAATAAGTCCATAATACTTACCTTATTTATTTTTCCAATAGTTTGCATTGGACAGGTAAAGGTCATTGAAATAATTTACTTGGTGTTTCAGCAAATAATTTGATAGTCACCTGACATATCATTACAGACAAGATGTGTAAGTGGAGACCAGAAAGCAGAGTGTCTGGTAGATTTGTAAATGAATGAACAACTACGTCCAGAGAGGATTGGTTAATGGTTGACAGTGGATTACCTGGAGCATGACCAAAGTAAAATGGTCAACATGGAGGTGGGTATAGAAACCATGACACTGGAGGACAAGTTGAACAGTATTGAAGACAGTTCTTAAGAAGAAAACTCCCAGGAAAATAATGTGAATCTGAAAAGGAGTTTAGAATTTGTCACGTGGTAGCTAACTCTGTAAGGCTCAACGGGAAAAAACCCCAAAAGAGCTTGGCAAATTTCTGATTAGAATTTGTCTCAAAAGCAAACATACACAACAGCAAGAAATGGCATATTGTGGATGATAATAAATTTTCTACCGCTGGATTTTGTCAAGCTGAGCCTGGAGAACTATTGGCAGGGAGCATGACGTCACTCAGCGAACAAGTATGGCGTGCCTGTAGTCCACTCACAGAGATATGGGAGCAAGACTATGTGACTTCTGAGAGTTCCGGCAGCACTGAGAAGCTATGAATCTGCTTTTTATAAATGCAAGCACTAACTCCAGACCAAGTAGTTGGCACTTTTTCTCTATAAAATATGGTTTATATGATTTACAGAAAAGCCAGTGATTCGGAACAAGTTTTATAAAAGCCTGTGGATGCACTCAGAGTCAATTTTATGGCTCGTGACTGGCAATATTAATGGAAGCACTAATAAAAGTTATGATACGTTGTACTAAAACACCTAAGCATGGACTCATAAATCATATTCTAAGAGGATTTGGTATGGCAGGACTGACTGCTTTTCCTTTGTGATTTAACACAGAATAGATTTTACAGGAAATTTAGCTTTCCCACAGGAAACCCACAAATCTCAGTATAGCCTGTAGACTGAAGTTTAACCTTACTGTTTTAGAGATAAAGCACCCAAGAACATACAAATGTGAGGAAAAATGCAACACTGTAAATTTCCACCCACTTGGTAGCAGAAGAGGTCACAGGAGCTTGCTTGCTAGGTACTCCGAGTTTAAGATTAAGCACATTGATTTCTCTCTCTTTCAACTCAACAAGATGCTAGACCAAAGTTTGATGAGGAATTAAAACTCATATTAGCTTTAGTGACAACTGTTGTTTTTGTCAAGTCCACTACTTTCCTCTGCTTTCTGGTTTTAGAGCAATTGTGTTCTACTCAAGAAGGACTCCGTCCATACCTGGTGGGTCCATATCTGGTGGGGCTATCAGTCACAAATCTTCTCCCCAGTCCCTGCCAGTGGGGAGTGGCTCAGAGTAGCCAGTCAGAGACTTCATCTTCCCAAACTGTGATTGGCCTAAAGAGAGGGCATCTCCTCAAGGAAGTCCAGAGTCCAAATTCAGGATTTATTGGAGATATTGTTGTTGTGGTGAAGTGCTGTTGACTCGGTTCCAACACATAGAGACCCTGAATAAGGTTCTGAGGAGCAGCTGGTGAGCTTGACCCACCAACCTTGCAGTTCAAACAGCTTTGCAGTCTGGCTCATTAACCCACAGCACCACATCAGGACTCCATTGGAGATGTTGTTGTTAGGTGTCATCAAGTTGATACTGATTTTATGTACAATAGAACAAAACACTGTTCAGTCCTGGGTCAACCTCACAATTGTTGCCATGCTTGAGCCCATTGATGCTGCCATTTTGCCAATCCATCTCAATGGGAGTCTTCCTCTTTTTCTCTGACCCTCCACTTTACCAAACATGATATCCTTCTCCAGCGACTAGTCCCTCCTGACAACA
>NW_006408612.1:3036572-3044966 GCF_000296735.1 Chrysochloris asiatica
TTTGCTCTTCAACACTTTAAAAGGGTCTTGTGCAGCAGTAGGACCAGGCAGTGTTTTGTTATGTTACACATAAGGTGGCCATGAGCAAGTGCAGACTAACCAGTAAACAACAAGAAGGTTGGGGAAGGAGACACTGGCTTTGTTGGCGGAAAAAAAGAGCTGACCATCTGCTTCTGTAAAGATTACGACCAAGAGAAGCATATAAGGTAGTTCGCTATAGGGTTGCTATAAGTTGAAATTGACATCATGGTGGAACCAGAAAAATGGTTCTTTATCACCGCCATAGATAGAACCAAGAATCAGAGACAGGACTGAAAGCAAAGAGCAAAGTGTTTATTGAATATTGATACCCAGGAGAATGGAGGAGTAGAAAATACCCCAGATCTGTCTCCCAGAGGAAAAGAAGAGGGAAGTTTCATAGCGTTTTCAGGTCTAAGGTAGAGACTTGAGGAGTAATTTCAGGAACTCTGCGCTGTCTGGTTATTCAAAGTTCTGTTGATTGTCCTAGCCAAGCTGTCTCCAGCCGGCACCATTCATCTCTCCAGGTGGTGGTTATAAGTGGCCATAAAGATGTCTAGTTGCCTTTCTTCCAACAAGAGTCCTTCCTTTGATAGTCCTCGGAGTAGGGGTGGATTACTAATTAAAGAAGAAGTGATTGCTTTTAGAAAAAAATGGGAGTAACATTAGACTGCAGCTGTTGACTGTAGCAGACTGAAAGGGATGAGGCACAGCTGGGAGTGTATGTACAAAATTCTAACTATAACTGTTCTATTAGGATGGCAGGATGGCTACATGGTCCGTCTTCTACATTTTACTTTGGCCAGGCTAAAACCCTTTTAGCACCTTGGCGTTCCCAGTGCCCCACTTCAATGGCACCCAACAACAACAACAAAGCTCATTTGAATCTGGAGATGTTAGCGTTCCATTCTTTCCATCACAAGGAGAGATACACTCCCTGGAGTAAAGTGGTACAGAGGAAAGCAGGACCAAGGATTGGACAGAGAGGCAGAGTCCTGGGAACAGCCTCTGAGTTGCTGGATTCATCTATGACTGACTCGGCCTGAATGAAACCCTGGATTCAGCTATGACTGACTCTGCCTGCATGAAACCCTGGATTTTTCTGATTCATTGGTGATGAATTCACTTCTTAAACTAATCTGAGTTTAATTCTGTCACTTGCATCCCAAAGTGACCTAGTTAGATAGCCAGAGTTAGTTGTAAATATAATAGCTTATCCCTTGTATGTTTTCTGATGATTATCTTAAAAAAATAACTTAAGTGGTCTTTTCAAAATTTATTTGTTATTATTGTTGAGAATATACCTAACAGAAACACAGCAACTTAAATTTCTACATGTATATTTCAGAGCCATTGGTTACAATTGTGAGAAACGTTGTCAATACTCTGGATACTGTTCACTCTTGGTTATGAGGTCACCGATGAGTTTTCACGAGTGCTTAAACTACAAATGCTCAAGAAACCCAATCTGTACTCATTTTAGCCAGAGTAAGGCTTTCTTTATTTGATTTTGCAAAATCAGGTGCCTAACCTAGAGGACGGAGTCCTGGTGTGGTGCTGTGGGTTAATGCACCAGACTGTAAAGCTGTTTGAACTGCAAGGTCGACAATTCAAGCTCACCAGCAGCTCTTCGGAAACCCTATATAGGGTCACTATGGGTCGGAACCGACTTGACGGCACTTCACAACAACAACCATCTAGAGGACACAGGCAGAAACATGCCACATGGCCCTGGCCAAAGAATTATGTCCTATTCAGAGGAGGTCCCTCCCCTGGTTTGTTGACTGAGTACTCTGGGATTAACAGTCTTTCCCCAGATGGCTGCCTGTTGCATTACTTTTTTTTTTTTTCATCCTCAGGGTTTCATTTCTTTCTCTCTTAAAATTCAGAAATGTTTTCTTTTAATTAAGTGACTAACCCCAACTCATGCCCCAAATCTGAATAATCAGATTCATTCTTAGATTCTCATTTTAGACCCTGCAGCTCAGAGCAACAGGAAGTTACATCACTGGTGGAGATGCTGCAATCCCATCTCTGCGGGAACAGGGAACATCAACCAGGGAAGGACACAGGTCAGTGTGGGGAAGGGGTCCTGGTGGGCAGGGGTGGGTGACTCCCATGGCATCCTGACACTATGCTGAGAGGAACCCATTCATATTCAGACACCAGTTGTAGAAGAGAAGTCAGGGGTTTCAAATCACAAAGTGGGGAGTGAGCCAACTTCTATCACTCTGTCCTCAAGACTGTGAGAGATACATCGGAGGCCTGGTCACTGTTTCAACATGCAGCTTGAGCATAGCTCCTTCCTTTTCCACCTGAGCTCTTCTTCCTCCAGATCACAGCTCCAGCCACCACATTTCCAAAGACCAAGACTCCACAGAAAACCAGGCCAGCCATGACTCCCTTGGTAGGGATGGAGGGCTGGGAAGATTCCCATCTCAGAGTGAGGGGAATCTCTGCTCTTCTCCAGAGGGAACCACCAAGGCTGCCCACTTCTGGAAGGTTCCGTCCCCTGCAGACCTGGTCTCCACAAGCTCAGTGTCCTGGGTCTGGTCCTCCCCATCCTGCTGCCAGGTCAAGGTGATCTCCAATGGGTAGAAGGCCAGCACCCAGCAGTACCTCAGTGTGACCTTGCGGTCAGAGATGGGGTGGTGACTCACATGTGTTTTGGGAGATCTGTACACAGCAGTGTCTCCTTTCCATTCTCCAGGTATCTCTAGAGTCCCTCGAGGCATCTGTCCTGCAAGTAGGCCCTGTAGCCCTCCACCTTATTGCTCTCCTTCCACTTGTGCTTGGTGATCTGAGTGGCCGTGTCCACCACGGTCCAGAAGCACAGGTCCTTGTTCATTGAAATGTAATCCACGCTGTCAAAGGCAAACTGACTGTATCCACCAAGGAGAGGTCCATCTGGCCCCAAATACATCCTATTGTATTACTCTTAATGGCTGTATTCTTATTTAAAGTTCCTAGTGAACAGGTTCTTCCTTCTCCCCAATTCATCCTGCTTACATACCCCAGGGACATAGGTCCTTGTTGCTTTGTGAATCAACAACCTTTGACTGGTCTAGCAATTTCATGGGCCCTTTATTCCTGAACATGGACCATCTTGAGAATTTCTCACACATTCTAATAGGTTGTTTTTTTACTGATAATTTAGAGAGAACTGAACATTTGCTGGTGGTGTGGGTTAGGTGTTGGGCTACTAATCACAAGGTTGGCAGTTCAAACCTACCAGTCACTCTGTGGGAAAAAGATGGGGCTGTTTGCTACCATAAAGATTTATAGTCTTGGAAACCTTAGGGTTCCTATGAATCAGGATCGCTTCAATGGTAGTAGGTTTTTTATTTAGTTTGGAACATTTTGTCACTGGTTTCATTTACTTATTTTGGGGAAACAACTCATTCAAGCATTCTTCTTAGAAAAGAACAATGTTAAGTACCAAAGCTATCCTGAGATCTGATCTTTTCTGAATTAAAATGATTTGGTCATTGCAACAGACCAAAAAAAAAAAAAAAATGACTGCACCATTATATTTATTCCATCAGATGCTCTTCGTACAAATCTAACACTCCCTTCCACCAAGAGGTGGGGTCTAGATTTTCTTTCCTTGAATCTGGGCAAGCGCTGTGACAGCTTTGATGAGGGGGTATGGGGTAGGGTAGGAGTGTGGTTATATGACTTCTGAGGTCAGCCTGGCTTTCTGAGGACACCTGTCCTTGGAACCAGCTACAACACTGTGTGTGAATTCTCACTTGCCCACATGGAGAGGAGGGACCACATGGCTAGGCTCCTGTGTAAATAGACCTAAGCCTCCAGCTGACAGCCCGCATCAACCTCCAGGCACGTGAGTGAACAGTGTGTCTTCCAGCTGAGACCCTAGAAACAAACCTTTCTGCTGAGTCCTGTCTGAATTCCTATGATGGTTACTTTTTATGTGTCAATTTGGCTGGGTGACAGGACCCAGTTATTAAATTAAACACTAATTAGGTGTTTCTGTGAAGTACTTTGCAGATATGGTTAACATCGCAGCCAGTTGACTTTAATTAAAGGAGACTGTAGTTGGTACCTACTCAATGGCACCGAACAACAACAATCTTAGATAACTTTACTGAACAGGAAAAAGTCACTGCCCTCTCCAGCCCAAGAGGCAAGCTAAAATGCTAATCAGGTCACCAAATGGGACCAATCCCCCTGGTTTCCCATCCTGTCCTCAAACAAGCGTTGCCTTCCACTCGGGGCTCTGAATCTGGAGAAATTAGCTCCTTTGAGTCAGTCAGTTTAATAAAATCTGAAACTCTGCTTCACCTCTCGGAGTGGCCTCGGTTTCTTCAACCACGAATCTAAAACTGCTGTAACATTACCACAATTCATGGTGTTAAAAGCTGTAAATACTTGGCAGCTAACTGTAAAGCTGGTAGTCAAACTGCCAGCTGCTCTGAGGGAGAAAGATGAAGCAGTCTTTTACAACCTCAGAAGCCCTGTGGAGAATTCGATTCTGTCCTGTAGGGTGCTATGAGGTGGAGTTGACTCGATGGCAATATCTTTGATAATCTGGTCAGTCCTTATACAATCATTCAAAAGGTCTGAAGAGCAAAACTGAGCTTTTCTTGTGTAAGAAGAAATTCTGTCTTATCACTTGACCTACTGTGCTACCAATGCTACTTTTAATCAAAGATGTTGTTGTTAAGTGCTATTGAGGCAGTTCTGACTCAGTGACCCTGTGTAGAGTTTCCAGGGAACGGCGGGTGAGCTTGAACTACTGACCTTATGGTTCAAACCAACCTTGCAGCACAGTACATTAACCCACAGCACCAAAGACATTCTCTTTTATAGAGAGTCAACTGATTGTAGATACTCCACTTCCCCCCATATATATGTAGCACACACATGTGGTGGCGGTGGTTGTATGCCACCGAGTCAGTTCCAACCCATAGGGCCTTGTATAGGGTTTCCAAGGCTACAAATCTTTATGGGAGCAGAAAGCTTTATCTTCATCCTGCACAGCAGCTGGTAGATTCCAACTGCTGACCTTACTGTTAGCAACTCAGCTCATAAGGCACTACTCTACCAGGACTCCTTACACACACACACACACACACACACACACACACACACACATATGTATATATTCATAAATATATATGAATGCTAGTGTGGACAATGCTAGTGTGGACTGCTAACCAAAAAGTAAGTGGTTCAAAACCACCAGCCACTCACTGGAAACTCTATACAGAGTCACTAAGAGTCAGAAGTGAGGAGGTAGCACTTAACAAGAATAACAAATATATGTACATGTATTTATGTATTAATGATAGAAACCCCTCTGCCATCAAGCCAATTCCAATTCATGTTGTTAAGTGCTGTCCAGTTGGTTCCGACACATAGCAACCCTGTATAGGGTTTCCAAGGAGCAGTTGATGAGTTTGTACCACTGACCTTGCGGTTCAAACGGACATTGCAGTCGAGTGCTTCTCCTTCAGCGCCACACTAGGACCCTCTATAGGGTTCCTGAGATTGTAAAGCTTTACTGGAGTAGACAGTCTTATCTTAGCAGGCAGAGTAGCTGGTAGGTTTGAATTGCTGACCCTGTAGATTAGCAGACCAAACCTAACCCAGTGTCCCCAAGGTGCTCTCTCTCTATATATAATATGCTTATAATCCCCTGAATATAAGTACTTACTAATCTCCACCATCCTAAATTAGATTTGTGCTAGATTGCAATTTTATCTCTCTCTCTCTTTTTCTGGAGGTAGAATGATGATTAGTAATAATGGTGGTGATGAATAAAAAGAAATTATTTTCATGCCTCAAATTTCTGTGCACGTGTCAATATTGCCAGTATTACAGAGACTTCATTATTTTGGAGAAGAGGAAAGCTTTACAAGGAAGGAAACAAAGAGACTGCTTTTCTGCCTGTACTTTGGAAATCGATTAAGATATGAACTTTCATGATTTTAAAGGCACTTTTGAAATTGAAGTGTCACAATTCATTTTCTGTGTCACACTTTATTAATGAATAATTTAACTAATTATTCATTAATTTAAGAAATCAATTTTTAAAAAGGCAAGAAGGTGGAACTGGTTTGCAGAGAACTTGTGTTAATGCCTCTGGGAAGGCATAGTAAAATGCAGCAGTATTCAGTCACTTTCCTTCTCAGATCTGGATGCTTCAGTTTGTGACAGACATACAAAATTATCTTGTAATCCATTCCTACAAAATTCTACATGAGAGAGAGAGATAGGGAATAAGTGTGTATGCGTCAGAAAAAGCATCAAAACGGTCCAGCCCCATGGTTATGCAAAGCATCTCAGATGCAGAGGATTCAAAGATACACACAGATGAGAACTTTGTCTGAAAGAATAGAATCTAAATTGCTCCCCAGAGCAGCCTCCACAACCACCTGTGGATTGTCACCAGCCCTGTTCTTCTTGTCTCTGTCACTCTATAGTTCTTATAGTTACCATTCAACAGTCAGACATTATCTACATTACAGGTGTCACAAAGCATTGTGCCCTTCAGAGCACACTGGAGCAGAACATAAAAGAGTGTGTACTATGCAAAAGCCAAGGCAGCTGGTGGAGTTTATAGAAACCAGCAGAGCCCAATATAATGAATCATACACATGCTTGTGTTTAAAGCAAGCACTGACACAAAAGAGGCAATGGAACACAGAGGATGCGTCCGCTGAGTTCATAGAATATGTATGATACCAAGCAAACTGTAGACAGCAGCTAGAAGATCTCAAAATTCAGGTAGCAGGCCACGTTTCGCACCTCCTCCCTCGGTAGGCATCAGATACAGATGGTTTAAGATAATTGTATTTATTTCTTTATTGAATCTTATCATATTTTAGCAGCCCTCCTTCATCCATGGTCCCTGCTTCCCTTATGCTCTTAGGTTTCTCCCCCACATAGGCACCCACGGCAATATTCTTTCTATGTTGTTACTGAGCTGTTGCGTCACCTCTGAGTCATGCCAACCCCATGTTTGACAGAGCAGAACTGTGTCCTAAGGGATTTCAAGGCTGTGACCTTTGCCAGTTCTGTCTTCTGAGGCCCCTTTGGGAGGGTTTGAGGGGTCAATGCTTTGGCTAGGAGATAAACCCATAACTGCTGGCACCACCCAGGTGGTCCTTATGAAAGTCTTAGGATATGCTAGCACCTTTGGAAGATATAATACTGTTTCTACGTGAGTTGATGTTGACGTACTCTCTAATAGGATACTGCAATCTTCTTCTTAGCTTTTCACCAAACACTAGGTTTTAAAGCTCTATCCATGCTGCTGTATGTAGTTCTGGTTCAATCTTTCTTACTGTAGCAGAGGGCTCTACAGTATATCTCAACTGAATGCTATTTATTTCCACCATGGTTCATTTGACCAGATGCTTTCTAACAGAGTCTCCTACCAGCAAGAAATGAGGGTTGCTCTTCAAATCCTCAGTAACATTTGTTATTATATGACTGTCTAACTTTCAGCAAGATGATTTTATAGTTTTACTTTTGTCATTTCTCTAATTAGTTGTTATTTGGGATCTTTTAATATAATTGCTACCTCTTTTGATTTCTCTTTTACCAGCCTATTTATATTTTTGACCTATTTTTTTAAACCTTTGCATGTTTCTTGTTGATTTGTTAGAATTCTTTGAGTACTCTAGTTCTACACTGACCTATAGGTAGCCACTAGCCATATATGATTCTTTACATTTAAGTGAAAATTTCAGTTCTTCTTTGGATAGCCCTATCTGAAGTATGTGATAAGTGGCTACCACATTGGACATCATTGTCGATTTTTAATTTTGTAACATCTTCTTTATCATCCAACTGTTGTAAACTGCTGTCAAATCATTTCTGACTCACAGTGACCTTGTATAGAGTTTCTGAGGCTGTAAATATTTTGGGGCGCAAAAGCCTCATCTTTCTCTCATGGAGTGAGTGGTGGGCTCGAACTGCCTACCTGGTGGTTCATAGTCTGGTGACTATTCTACAAAGTCACTGTGCTCTTGTTGTTGTTAGGTGTCATCACGTCAGTTCCAACTCATGGCAACTTTATGCACACTAGAACGAAGCATTGACCAGTCCTGTGTCACCCTCACAAACGTATTTAATCAACATTGACCAGTCTTGTGTCACCCTCACAAACGTATTTAATCATGAGCCCATTGCTATTGCCACTGTGCCAATTCATCTCATTGGAGGTCTTCTCCAACACTTTACCTAGCATGATGTCCTATTCCAGGAACTGGTCCCCCATGATGTTGTTGTTGTTGTTGTTAGGAGTCAGAACCGACTCATAGCGACCCCATGCACAGCAGAACGAAACAATGTCCGATCCTGGGCCAACCTCACTACCGCTGCCACACTTGAGTCCATAAATGA
>NW_006408612.1:3046148-3046831 GCF_000296735.1 Chrysochloris asiatica
ATTCAGAAGTAGTCCTTCTCTCCTTTTCCCTAGTCTGTCTTAGTCTGGAAGCTCGGCTGAAACCTGTCCACTCTGGGTGACCCTGCTGGTATTTGAAATACTGCTTCTAGAATCACAGCGACATGCAAGCCACCACACTATGACAAGCTGGCAGACAAGTGGTAGCTAGCCAAGTAAATGGTGCTTTTAGTCAGCTGTAAATCTAATCTATTATGCCCTTCATTGACTAAAGATCTGGAATTTTCATGTAGTCATATCCTTTTTTATTCAATTTCTCATAGGATATTAAGTCCTTCCTTACCCCAGTCGTCACAAAATTAATCTACATATTATATTGTTACTAGCTATATTTTCACATTTAAGTCTTTTATCCATTTTGAAGTTATATTTTTATATGGGGTGATACAAGGTTACAACTTAATTGTTCTCTATACTATGTGCCACTGACATGGCACTGTAGGATTAGCACTGGACTGCAAGGTTGGTTTAAGCTGCAAGGTGGCAGTTCAAACTCACCAGTCGCTACTTGGAAACCCTATACAGGGTCACTGTGAGTGAAGTAGCAGTCAAGAGATCAGACGACGTATTGCACTGGGCAAATCTGCTGCACAGGAACTTTTTAAAGTATTGAAGAGCAGAGATGTCAGCTTGAGGACTAGGGTGCGCCTGACCCAGGCCATTGT
>NW_006408612.1:3070483-3079624 GCF_000296735.1 Chrysochloris asiatica
TTCTCTGCTTTCAGCCAAGATACATCGGACATCAGCAATGATATATCTCGTTCCACATCCTCTTCTGAATCTGGCTTGAACCTTTGGAAGTTCTCTGTCAATGTATTCTTGCAGCCGTTTCTGTATTATCATTAGTAAAACTTTACTTGCATGGGATATCAAAGATATGATGATTTCCCCATTCCATTGGGTCACATCTCTTAGGAATGGGCACAAATATGAATCTCTTCCAATCAGTTGGTCAGATAGTTGTCTTCCAAATTTCTTGGCATAGATGAGTGAGTGACTACAGTGCCACCTCACTTTGTTGAAAGATTTTAATTTGCATTCCATCAATTCCTGCTGCCTTCTTCTTTGCCAATTCCTTCAATGTACCTTGGACTTCTTCCTTCATTATCATTGGTTCTTGATCATATGCTACCTCTTGAAACAGTTGAACATTAACCATTTCCTTTTGGTACAGTGACTCTGTATTCCTTCCATCTTCATTTGATGCTTTCTAAATCATTCATTAATTTGCCCAGAGAATCCTTCAATAACGAAAGTCAAGCCTTTAATGTTTTCTTCAGTTTCCCTAGCTTGATAAATGCTGAGCGTGTTCTTCCCTTTTGGTTTTCTGACTCCAGATCTTTGCACATTTCATTGTTATATTTGACTTTGGCTCTAGTAGACTTGTTTTAATTTTCCTCAGTTTCAGCCTGAATTTGCATGTGAGCAATCTATGGTCTGTTTTACAGTCTGCCTCTGGCCTTGTTTTGACTAGTGGTCTGGAGCTTTTCCACAGTCTGTTCCCACAGATGTAGTCAGTTTGATTTTTGTGTATTTCATATGGTCAGATCCATGTGTATAATCATCTTTTATGTGTTTTAAAACAGGTATTTGCAATGAAAAAGTCATTGGTGTGGCAACATTTTATCATGTGATCTCCAGCATCATTTCTATCACCAATACCATATTTTCTAACTCCTGATCCTTCCTCATTGTTTCCAGCTTTCAAATTCCAATCACCCGTAATTATCAGTGCACCTCGATTGCATGTTTGATCAATTTCAGACTGAAAAAGTTGGTAGAATCTTCAATTTCATCTTCACTGGCTTTAGTGGTTTGTGAATAAATTTGAATAATAGTGATATTAACTGGTCTTCTTTGTAGGCATATGGCTATTATCATAGACAACATTGTACTTGAAAATATCTTGAAATGTTCTTTTGACAGTGACCCAATAAGGCAACCCTATAGGAATCCTGGTGTGGTACTGGATAAACACTAGACTGTTAATCACACGGTTGGTGGTGCAAACTCATTAGCCACTCCTTGGGAAACACTATACATGGTTGCTGTGAGGAACCAAGTGGAAGCACTTCACCACCACAATAACACAGGACAGAGTTTAACTGAACCATTGTAGTGGTTATGGGTTGGGCTGCTAACCTCAAGGTATGCAGTTCAAAATTACCAGTCATTCTGTAGGAGAAAGGAGACTTTCTGCTCCCATATTTACAGCCTCAGAAAACTATCCAGGGTTGCTATGAGTTAGAACCCACTCCATGGCTCACTACCACCATAGGGTTTCCAAGGCTGTAAATCTTTACAGTAGCAGACTGCCTGTCCTACGGAGTTAGCTAACTGGGATTCAAATCACTGATCTTATTGTTAGCAGTGGATTGCTTAACCACTGTGCCACCAGGACTCCTTTGTTAAACCAAACTTGCTGCTGTGAAGTGGATTGTGACTCAAGGTGACCCTACAGGAAGACTAGAGCTGTTCCATTGTGTTTCCTGAGACTGCAAATCTGACTCATAGTGACTGGTGGGTTTAAACCTCAGACCTTGTGGTCCAGCACATTATTCTGCAGCATCACAGCAGGACTTGGGTTTACAGGACTAGGCAGTCTCATCTTTCTCCCTCTGTATGGTTGGTGGGTGTGAACCACCAATCTAGCAGCGAGCAGCTCAGCATTTAATTCATTACGCCACCAGGGATTCTTTGTTAAACCCTAGAGAGCTTGAATTGGTCATTGTGGGAGCTTTTACACCAAACATTAATCAGATCATTTTTCTTAGAGTGCGATTTATTAGCACAACATTGATTGTATTTGATAAAAAATTAAAAGACTATACACAGCACAAAATAAGAACTAAAAATAAGTAAATCATTTTAGCTGTTTACTGAATTTTATTTGTCTTTATCTGTTTATTTGTTTCATGGTTTCACTCTGTTCCTAGAAGAGTTGTGCACAGAATACTTGCGGGGCCCATAGTTATTCACTATGGCCTTTCCAGCCATATTGTTCAATTCTGTTGTTGTTGTTAGGCGCCATCGAGTCAGTACTGACTCATAGCGACCCTATGTACAACAGAACGGAACACTGCCCAGTCCTGGGCTAACCTCACAATTGTTGCCATGTTTGAGCCCACTGATGCTGCCATTTTGCAATCCATCTCTATGAGGGTCTTCCGTTCTGTGGTGTACTGTAAATCCTAGCCTCTATATCTGTGATTATGGGCCATTTTGAAGTAAGTTCTTAATGAGGCAGGATTAAGAAGTGGAGTCCTGGTGTGGGGCTAGACTGCAAAGTTGGTTTAAACCACAAGGTCGATGATTCAAGCTCACCAGTTGCTCCTTGGACACCCTATAAAGGGTCCCTATGGGTTGGAACTGACTCTAAGTCACTTAACAACAACAATGATTAAGGTAGAACTAAGGATTAAGGTGGAACTAAAGAGTAAGGATACCCCCACCTTATCAGAGAATATAACTCAAGTCACCACCCTTAATTTTCTCTGGGGGCATGGTCTGAATCCAGTATATAAGAATGCTTTGGCAAAGTTTGTGTTCTTGCTCTGGATCTTGCACTGACTCAACACACGTGGGATGTGGGTCTTGAGGGCTATCACATGACCTGATTCACATGCTCCTACAGCCTCGTGCATCAACAGACTATTGTCCAATCTGCCAAGTTAGGTTCCTCAGCTCCTGAGACAACCAGGGAGAGAAGAGTCCTCCAAACTGACCTCTGAATTACAGATTTGGGACTTCCCAGCTTCCACAATTGTGTGGGCCATTTCCTTTGACAGTTTTGAGTTTTGTGAGACATTGCAGCATATTGCAGAACCCCAGGACATGAGGAAGAGAGGAAAGGTAACTGATATCAAGGATGATGGAAAAGTCTAACATCTAGAGTACCTCTAACCTCCACCTCATCGGGACCAGCTTCATGCTGATTTTTCTGAAAGAAATCATTCCTACAGTGTTAAATGAGAGAATACCTTAGGCTGTGTCTACAAGATAGGACAAATAGTGGGTTTGTCCTTACAGGAATGAAGACTGGAGCACTGATTACTGCAATCTTCTCCATCGTTATCAGACTGTTTTATTCATCTTTTATTTCCCTGGGAAGTAGCACAACAGCAGAATGAATGTTTGTTGGCTAAATAATTGAATAAACCAGTTTGGTAATGCAGTAATAAAATAATGTGAGTGGTCATTATGAAATGAGATTTTGAAAGGATTTAACAGACTGGCTGATGGAGCCAAGCTATTGTGTGTAAACTTGG
Organism: Chrysochloris asiatica; assembly: GCF_000296735.1. Lineage (NCBI taxonomy): Eukaryota > Metazoa > Chordata > Mammalia > Afrosoricida > Chrysochloridae > Chrysochloris > Chrysochloris asiatica. The sequence goes on from NW_006408612.1 coordinate 3,074,041, forward strand.
CCAAAATACCATTATTATCCTTTCCTTTCTTTCTGAGGAAGTACCTTTCTTTAACAATGGAACAAATAACATCCAATTTTAAAAGACAAAATAAAATAGCATCATTTCACAGTGTTTACTGCCTCAATTGGATTGTTATAATTTTGTGGATAAATAATAATGTACACATTTGATAAAATTAAGACATAAGAGGAAAGAATTCTTGTACAACTGTTGAGAAGTGATTCTCTTACAAAAAGAGCTTAAAGCAAATGACAACTTAATTCACATATACATTATGTTTTCCCCACTGTATCCTTTGTTAGAAGGACACTAGAAATCAAAAGGAAAAGGAAGCAGCGCTCTGATTCAGAATGTCTTTATGACTCCTTGCAGACAAGAATCTATTTTGTTTCTCTCAATAATCTGATGGTTTTATAGAGGTTGGTGTGCCTTTGACTCAACGGTTTGAAAAGTTTCGATGATACCTGAGAAAAGGAAAGAATGGGAATACTAAAAAGAAAGAAAAAGTCAACTTGGGGCGGTTGCTTCAGGTAAGAATTAGACCAGAGGATTGAATTGTATGCGTTTGCTGTGAATATTTTTAAGGAATCTTGGAGGTGTAACAGTTGAATTTACAGCTAACTGTAAGGCTGATGATTCAAACTCACCTAACCACCCCACAGGAGAAAAATATGGTGATCTGCTCCCATAACGATTACAGCCTAGAAAGTTCTTGGTCACATAAGGTCACTCTGACTCATTATTAAATTGACAGCAGCTAATAACAAGCTTTTGATTTTTAACAACCACAAGGTAATATATAGTGACAGTGTACATGACACTTCAGCATGCATAAGAATCCCCTGAATAACTTGTTCAAACACTGCATCTTAATGTCACCCCAAGATTCTGACTCCTTAATTCTGAGGGCCTAAACAATTGCATTTCTAACATACTCCCACGTAAGACTGATGCTGCTGAACCCTGGACCACACTTTGAGTAGTGCAGTTAGAAAACAGTGATTTCCAAATATGGCTAAGCTTTAGAAACATCACCTGATGAAGTTGAACAAAATAAAACATCAGAACTACTGAATCAAAAGCTCAGGAAGCGGGACCAGGACATCTGATGCATCTGCTGTACTGTGAAGTTGAGGAGCCTCCACAGTAGATGAGTCTTGGTGAGCCAGCTGGTTAGTGTGGACAGATGGAAGCACAGAGCTAGCCCTTAATGTGTAGGAAAGAGGACACTCTCAAAAGAGACAAAGTATAAACTTCAAGTAAGAAACCGTGGGAAAAATTATGGAGGTATGTCAGAAGGACACAGGGAACAATGGAGTAATTGTCAGGTATTACTCAAAATGAAAAATTAATCAGAAAGCATTTAGGTAGTCTAAGGTCCTGTGATCTCTTTGAAAAATTCTCACCTCAAGGCTTATTGATTCAGCCCTTGATTCAAAAGTAATAATTGAGTACTCACTCTGTGCAATGTGAGTTGTTGTTGTTAAGTGCCTTTGAGTCGGTTCCAACTCATAGCCACCCTGTATAGGGTTTCCAAGGAATGGCTGGTGACTTTGAACCACCGACCTTGCAGTCCAGTGCATTATTCCACAGCGCCACACATTACACTCACTATGTGCAATGTGAGTTAGAGAATGGAAATCTGCATTTCTAACATACTCCCCCGTGTTATTTGATAATAAGAACAAAAGAGGCAAGAACGTATGAGAGGGCTTCAAAATGTTCATGGCAAAATTCCAGTGTCTTTCAATTCCACTGTTTCCATGAATTATTTGAAACCTTCCCCCATCGATACCCCTACCTTTTTATTTTATTAAATTTTACTTCTTACTTAGCATTTCCCTGTCTGGGTTTTGCCATTCGTAACCTTCTGGTTTGGAAGAAGTGCAGCCAGAGTGCTCCTTGGAGGTCAAGATGGCTAAGCTTCGTCTCTCATACTTTGGACATATTGTCTGGAGGGAACAGTCGCTGGAGAAGGATGTCATGCTGCGTAAAGTGGAGGGTCAGAGAAAAAGGGGAAGACCCCTAACAAGATGGATTGGCCAGGTGGCATAGTTGATGGACTCAAGTGTGGCAGCGGTAGTGAGGTTGGCCCAGGATTGGACATTGTTTCGTTCTGCTGTGCATGGGGTCGCTATGACTCGGTTCTGACTCGATGGCACCTGACAACAACAACAACAACCTTCCTAAACCTCTTCCTGTGAAGACCTCCTATCTTCACAGATTAGCATTGCCATGCTATCTCCTTTGTCCCCCAGCAGGTACACACACCCCACATCCGCCATGGGCATGCCACACTGACACATCTCTCCTGACAAAGCAAATCGTGCATTTCACATGGTGAGCTATGAATAAATATATGAATAAGAAATTTGACTAATGTCTCAAAAAAAAATTTTTTTTTAATGGGCATTTAAAAACCTGCTTACTTATAGCTGGTTGCTGTTGTTAAGTGCCATCAAGTTGGTTCTGGTTCATAGTCACCCTATGCACAACAGAATGAAACACTGCCCTGTCTTGTACCACCCTTAAGTCTTGTTATGTTTGAACTCATCGATGTGGCTACTGTATCAATGCACGAGGATGAGAGTCTTCCTCTTGGCTGTGGACCCTCTATTTTACCAAGCATGTTGTCCCTCTCCAGGGACTGGTCCCTCCTGATGACACATCCAAAATATGTGAGACTAAGTCTTGCCATCCTGGCTTCTAACTGGAAGATGGGATTATTTTCAAAGGGACATACACGATGGTGAAAAATTCATAGACTTCTGAAGACAGGTACATATGAAAATGTTTAGTATCTTCTCTGCTCTCCTCTAATGAGGTAAATATTGAATCTTTGACCATATAACTGGCTGTGGATTGATTGATTTATATCTTCCTAGAATGTCAACACATTCTTCCTGGCCCTACACCTAGAATGTGATCCAAAAGCTCAAAACAGAGCCTCACGCCATACTCACTTACCTGGAATGGGAATCAAGACACAAAGAACTGTGCTTTCACCAGCTCTGTAGAGGATATTGATGAGGATGTGGACTTGCTTGGGGTTGGTGTAGAATTGATAATGGTATGACCCTACCAGATAGAATCAACATCTAAAGTAGACATCTCATCAGTAATGTTCCACCCTTTTGGTCAACAGCTAGGGTTGGAGCCTTGTGTTTGCCACAGCTGTGCTGTTGATTGCTCCACCCTCGTCGAATAAACTTCCGAGCAGTGGCGTGCTGCAGCCAGCTGTACTAACTCTCCAGACCCGAGTGTTACCTTTCAGGAATTTAATAATCTGATTTTTATTCAAACTAAAATTCTGTACAAATATTTTATAAATTGTAAATGAATGTATGCAAATTATATTATATATTATAATGCACAGGAGTCCTGGTGTAGCACTGTGGGATAAGCACTGGACCACAAAGTCAGTTTAAACTGCAAGGTCAGCAGTTCAAACCCACAACCTGCTTCTCAGAAACCCTATGCAGGGTCACTATGAGTTGGAATTGACTCAGTGGCACTTAACAAGAACAACATTGTAATGTATTGTGTATAAATACATTAATTTATATTAAAAAACAAAGGTAGTAAGTATGAAAAAATAATCATTTCCTAATTATATGACTAAAGGAGCTCTGGTAGCGTAGTGGGTTCGAGCCGCAAGGTCAGCAGTTTGAAACTACCAGCCGTTCCATGGGAGAAAGATGAGGCTTTCTGCTCCGATAAAGATTTACAGTCTCGGAAACCCTGTACAGGGTCACTATGAGTCTGAACCGACTCCACAGCACATAACAACCAGCAATTATATGACTGTTAGTTTTTTCAATGATTACTCTTGCAGTTATTTTCCACATATATGCAGGAAATACACATATTGCTGCAGCTGCACTTCTCTTCCCCGTTCACTGACGTCACGCATTTGGCCATGGAGCGTCCTAACCTCAGCAGGAGTTGCTTCTGACTCGTGGCGACCGTACAATGTGTGTTATTGTAGAATTGCTCCCTGAAGTTTTCAGTGGCTGATTTGTGAGTAGATTGCTAGGTCTGCCTTCTAACATGCCTCTAGGTGGACACCTCCAACCTTCAGCTTAGTTAACTGTTTCCACCACACCATGTGCGTTAGCAAATGTTACAAATCAGGAATTGATTTTTTTCAATTTTGTTGATTATTTAGCCTTAAGAAAATGTTGGTGGAAACGTTAATGTTGGTGCTGTTAAGTGCTGCCGAGTTGTTTTCAACTCACAGCGACCATGTCCAGGACTTTTTAAGTTTTAAATTTTCTGGGGAGCAGTAAGTCGCATCGTTCTCTCAAGAAGCGGCTGGCAGGCTCGAACCGCGGACTTCGTGGTTCTCAGTGTAGTGCTTATCGTATGGAGCCACCATGCTCTCAGAAATATTAATAATGTAGATTAAACTTACAAATACATTGTGATTAGAGCTGTTGCAATGTAAATAGTCAAAAATATTAAGGAAATTTTTTCAGGTTTCAAAAATTATCATCTGATTCAGTGAAATTGTTGAAATCATTGATGACTAAGTGAAATTCCAATGTTTCTATTCTCTCCTTTTTGTCTTACTTATTAAAGTTGTTAATACCGAGTTTTACCCAAGCCCTGGGATATTTGAAAACCACAATGGTTACATCAATCTCCTACCCTTTGTGTTCAAGAAAACATCTTCCTGCAAGTAACACCCCTTCTCATAGGACCTAGATAAGACTCCCAGCTGGCTCCTTGTTTACCTATGACAAGGCCCCACACAGACCTTTGCATTTTAAATGAGTAACTGAATTGCTTGTCACCACTAATCAATCAATAATAAATACACGTCATCCAACCTTCGGTTTAGTTTCTGAACTTTGACCCATCTTCAACCTGAGACAACATACTCCCATCTTACATCTTATAGTCTGTCTTGGCCTCAATGTAAAGCATTATGATTTCCAGTCCCATAATGTTACCCACTCATCCAACTTCCCCACACCTGGCTTTTTTCTATGCTTGTTTACTCTCAGTCTCTATAAAAGCCATGCACCTTTTCCCTGCTTGAGATGCTTGCAAATCATACTGCTGGAATGTTCTTTAGTTTCGTCTCCCACTTGTGCAATAGTGTCTTTCCTTTTTCCCTTTTCTTTCTGAAAAAAAGCTTCTTCTCATCAAAGTCTGACGTGTTTTTTATTTGAAAATATCAAGTAACGTACATGGTGGAATTCCACTCAGAATTAGCCCAGCTGTTAAACATTTACCAGCACACTACTGTCTGCATGCAGGCCACAAGTCACCTCAGAAAACACAGTGCTGAGTAGTCTGTACCACCCACCATGGGTAAGAAAGAGTCTTTGCTCATTGCAGAAATATTAAATATTTTAGATAAAATAATATCCCCTGTAGTCTTATAAACTGGAGAAGAAATGATGTATCTGAATTATGGTATTGGAAAAATAAAAAAATTGGAAGTACCATGGATTGCCAGAAGAGCAAACAAATCTGTCTTGGAAGAAGTACTGCCAGAATGCCATAACTCAAAAGCATCAATTCTTGTAGTTTTCCGTATTCATTTTTCAGCTTTCGCATGCATATGAGGTTA
>NW_006408612.1:3080514-3098526 GCF_000296735.1 Chrysochloris asiatica
GCATTCCTGATCTAAGCCATGGTATTTTTAACTGCCTCATATGCATGTGACAGTTGGATAATGGATAAGTAAGTACAAAGAAGAATTAATACATTTGAATTATAGTGTTAGAGAAAAATATTGAAAGTACCATAGACTGTCAGAAAACAAACAAATCTATGATGGACGAAGTACACCCAGATGCTCCTTTGAAGCCAGGTTAGTGAGATTTCATTTCATACTTCAGACATGCTATCAGGACGGACAAGTCTCTGGAGAAAGACATCATGCCTGGTAAAGTAGAGGGTCATCACATCAAACTTTATTGATTCAGCCCTTCATTCAAAATAGTAATTGAGTCCTCGCTATGTCCAAGGAACACTTTTGTTGTCGGTTCTGACTCATAGTAACCCTGTATCGGGTTTCTGAGTCTGTAAATCTTTACAGGAGCAGAAAGTCTTGTCTTTCTTCCATGAAGTGGCTGGTGGATTCAAAATCTGACCTGGTTGTTTGTAGTGCAACGTGTAACACACTCACCCTCAGGACTCTAAGAACTCTATTAGCATTAACTACTCCTTTAACAAATCGTCCTTGTGATAATAGAAGCAAAAAGGCCATATAATATGTATCCCAACTTTTAATTTTAGTATTTTTTAAAATTTTGGTTTTGACTTGACATTTTTCCCCCCTGGGTTTTCCCATTTGGAACCTTCCCAGATTCTCTTTGCTTCCTTACCTCCTATCTTCACAGATTAGCACACCCTACTTACCTTCCTCCTCCCCTCACCAGGTGCACACACTCCCATGCTCACCACAATCCTGCCACACTGGTAGTTCCACATCACTCTTGACTTCTGGCAAAACAAATTGTGCATTTCATATTGTGAGCTATGAATAATCATGTGAATAAGACATTTGACTTGTTTTTATGGGCGTTTAAAGCCTTATTTATTTATAACTGGTTGTTGTTCGATGCTGAGTTGGTTCTATCTCGTAACAACTCTCTGTACGACAGAACAAAACACTGCTCTGTCTGCACCATCCTCAAAATCATTGCTATTTCGAAGCCCATTGTTTCAGCCCATTGTCAATGCAATTGGTTAAGAGTCTTATTCTTGATTGTTGATCCTCCACCAAACATAATGTCTTTCTCCAGGGACTGGTCCTTCCTGATAGCATGTCCAAAAAATGTTATATGAAGTCTTGTTAACCTCACATTCAATAAAGCAGAGGTAAACAACTTTTTCATCGCCCCAAATAGAAACTCAGTACCTCTTAAGGAATAACTCCCCCGTCCTCTCTCCCCTGTTGACTTGGTTCTGATTCCTAGTGAACCTACAGGATAGAGATGAAATGCCTCATAGGATTTCCTAGGTTATGAGTGGGATAAGCACTGAACAGCTAATCACACAGTCAGTGGTTCAAATCCACCACCTGCTCCTTGGAAACCCTATACAGGGTCGCTATGAGTCAGAACTGACTTGATGGCACCTAACAGCAACAACCTTTGTGGGAGCAGATCACCAGTTCTTTTCTCCCAGTTGGTTGCTGATATGCCTTTTGGCAAATGACTGAGTGCTTAACTGTTGTATCTCAGCCCCCTATGCATTTGTCTATTCAGTGGGTCATACAAGAGTTGTCTTTTTGTGTCTTAATTCACATAGGATAATGTTTGTGAGGTTCAACTATGTGTTATTGTTGTTATTAAGTGTCGCTGAGTCATTTCCAATTCATGGAGACCCTGTATAGGGTTTCCAAGGAACAACTGGTGGGTTTGAACTGCTGACCTATAGTTAGCAGTCCAGTGTTTATCCTACAGCCCCACACCTGGACTCACATCTATGTGGTACCATGCAAAAAGGACATCTGTCTTTATGGCCAAATAATGTTGTTCTTGTTTTAAGTGCTATCGAGTCAGTTGTGACCTATAGAGAGACCTATAGGGTTTCCAAGGAGTGGCACGTGAGCTTGAACCACCGACCTTGTGGTTCAAACTGACTTTGCAGCCAGTGCATTAACCCATAGCACCACACCAAGACTCCCTGGCCAAACAATATTCCTTATTAATTTCTTTTATTATAAAGAGGATTTGCTGTCCAAAATAAATACCAAAAAACAATCTCCTTAATTTGAAACCATTTTCTCTCAGCACTCAAGAAAAAAAATTATGTTGTTCCTTGGGAACCCTATACATGGTCCCTTGAGTTAGAACCGACTCAATGGCACTCAACAATGACAACAACAATTTGTCCTGGAGAGTTAATCTAGTGAACTCTGCTTGATTCCCCATCCCAGCACAATAGAGTAGACCCTGGTGACTCTCCCATAGGTCCTCTGTCTCAGCCTTTATTACACCTATGCAATAACTCTTTACTTTTTTACTTTTAAAGGACGAGGTCTAGGAGAAAGCCATCTGTTTTGTTCATCAATGAATGCCCTACATGCAGTGCTTGGCATATGGTGGACACACAGTAAATATTAGCTGAATTAATGAGGGAGAAATGCACATATATATTTACTTTATATCTGCAGGATCCACTCACTATCTCTGAAACAATATGCACTCTGAAGTCTTGAGCCCAGCAATACATTTGTAAGTCTGACAACTGCTCAGAGTTCTATAATCAGAGGACACAAGACAGTGGGTATTGCTACTTAGACCTTCCCTGATGTAGGGGAATTTAAGGCAGGTCTCATCTCAGGAATAGCTACAGAGGGCTGAGCCAATCAATTAACTCACTGCCATCAAATCTATTCTGACTCCGTGTGTGGAGTCCTGGTGTGGCACTGTAGGATAAGCACTGGAGTGCTACACACCAGCAGCTTCTTGGAATCTCTATATGGGGTCGTTATGGGTCAGTACCGACTTGACAGCACTAACCACAATAATGACCTAAGTCAGAGTAGAACTGCTCCTTTTGGTTTCTGTGACTATAAATCTTTACAGGAGCAGACAGCTTCTTCTTTCTCCCATAAAGTCTGGAGGGCTGACCTGGAGGGTTAGCACCACAGTAGTTAACCTGAGACACCACCTCAATGTTAAGTGCCATCGAGTCAATTGGTGTAGGGTTTCTGAGTAGTGCTGGTGGGTATGAACCACCTACTTTGCGGTTCCATCTCATTGGAGGTCTTCTTCTTTTTCTCCGACCCTCCACTTTACCAAACATGATAGCCTTCTCCAGTGACTGGTCCCTCCTGATAATATGTCTGAAGTATGAGAGATGAAGTCTGGCCATCCTGGCTTCCAAGGCACTCTGGTATATTTTTTCCAACACAGATTTATTTGTTCTTTTGGCAGCTCATGATACTTTCAATATTCTCCTCCAACACCATAATTCATATGCATCTACTCTTCTATGGTCTTCCTTATTCACTGTCCAGCTTTCACATGCAGATGAAGTTATTTATAATACCATGGCTTGGGTCAGGTACACCTTAGTCTTCAAGCTCACATCTTTGCTCTTGAACACTTTAAAGAGGTCTTGTGCAGCAGATTTGCCCATGCAATATGTCATTTGATTTCCTGACTGCTGCTTCCATGACTGTTCATGGTTGATCCAAGCAAAATGAAGTCTTTGACAACTTCAATCTTTTCTCCATTTATCATGATGTTATTTATTGGTCCAGTGGGAGGATTTTAATTTTCTTTACATTGAGGTGCAACCCATCCCGAAGGCTGTGGTCTTTGATCTTCATCAGTAAGTATTTTAAATCCTCTTGCCTTTCAGCAAGCAATGTTGTATCATATCACAGGTTGTTAATAAGGCTTCCTCCAATCCTGATGCCACGTTTTTCGTCATATAATCCAGCTTCTCAGATTATTTGTTAGCATACAGATTTAATAAGTATGATGAAAGAATACAACACTGGCGCACACCTTTCCTAATTTTAAACAATTCAGTGTTCCCAATGAGATGAATTGGCACAGTGACAGTTATCAATGGGTTCAAATGTAGCAACAATTGTGAGGTTAGCCCAGGACCGGGCAGTGTTTCGTTCTGATGTACATAGGATCGCTATGAGTCAGTACCGACTCAATGGCACCTAACAACAACAACCTTGCAATTAGCCGTCCAGTGATTATCTTACAGTATCACACCAGGTCTTTAGTCAGATAAAGGAAAAGTCAAGGATTAACTTCAGGAATTGACACCCCTCTTTCCTTTCAATGACAGTTAGCTCATTGCTTAAGGTGGGAAAACAGCTCCTAGGAAATACAGACCGAAGCAAGAAGCTGGATTGTATCATTCCCTTGGCAGCAGGCTTATTTCTGAACTGACATCTACTACTAGGTATTATGATCTTTGTTCTTTAGACTATAATAAACCCGAGGGGCTGTAAATTTTCTTAGGTAGCAGTTTGGTCTGAATCTTTTAGATTAACCACCATAATTCATTCACTGGGGGAGGAGTTGTTGGGCGCATGGGGAAGGAGTCAAAAGAAGGTTAAGAGCTGCTCTGGGTGAGGGACAATGCTGCCCCTGTCTCAGTGAGCACTAGCAGCGAACTTGCATGCCATGGCTTTGTTTTTGTTGTGTTTTTTCTTGTTTTTGTCTGTGGCTAAATTTGTTCTTGTCTATTAGTGTCCCTTTCCTGTGAGGCCTGGCATACTTTGGGAAGGTAATTGTTCCTAACCATGGGATGAAATAAGAGTCATCCACACTTAAGGGGATTGGGACATACTCTTGGATCTGTTATTCATTCAACATGTATTTATTGAGCACCTATTAGAGTCCTGGTGTGGCACTGTGGATTAATGCGCTGGACTGCAAAGTCGGTTTGAACTGCAAGGTTGCAGGTTCAAACTCACCAGTTGCTTCTAGGAAATCCTATACGGGGTTGTTGTTGTGAGTCAAAACCGACTCGATGGCACTTAACAACAACAATTATATGTGGTCAGGGCAATGGTGGTTAAATTATAGAATTCTCATCTTCCATGTGGGAGACCTGTGTTTGATTCCCCATCAATGCACTTCATATGCAGCCACACCCATCTGTCAACGGAGGTTTGCATGTTACTATGATGCTGAATAGTTTCAGGGGAGCTTCCAGACTAAGACAGACTAGGGAGAAAGGCCTGGTGATTGGCCTCCAAATATCAGCCAATGAAAACCCTGTGGAGCACAATAGTCTGATCCATAGATTTTTTTGGCACTGGTGTAGGAATGTTTTCTTCCATTGTGCATGGGGTCACCATGGGTCAGGCGCCAACTCCACAGAAGATAACAACATACACTGCCTTAAGGAAATTGAATTCTCTCCAACTCCAGCTAGAAAAACTCACTGGGCCAAAATCATTAAGTCAGTAGTTCTAAGGACTAGTTTCTAAGTATTGTGATTGAGTCTATCTATATACGGTCTCAGAAATACATCATAGAAAATAGCATTGATTAAAACCTGCATTTTGTTTTAAATTTGATGGCAAAGGATTCAGAAAGAAAGAGTTTTGCTAGTCCCCTCCCACTGATACATATTCTTTAGGGAGCCTCTGAAATTTCAAGAGGAATATTTTAAAGTGGATTTTGATTGTACCAAGTAGAACCGTATTAATCATGATGGATTGAACAATCATCTCCCTTATTTTTATAATATGCTGAGCTCTGATATGCTAGATTCCAAACTAAACTCAAAATATCTCTGCTAATTAAAATACACTCCTCTGGTTGAAGAAGAGTAAGAGTAGAAGGCCTCACACTTCTCAATCTCAAAACAACCAGAGTAATACAAGCAGCCTGGTCCTGGCTCAGTAATAGACACATAGACCAATGAAACAGAATTTATTCAGCCCATTCATCTATTGAGAGCTGATCCTTGAGAAAGGGTGACATTCATTCCATAGGGAAGAAATAGTCTTTTTAACAAATGGTGCTGGCAAAATTGATTATCCATTTGCAGAAAAATGAAACAAGATCCGTACCTCACATCACGTTCAAAAACTAACTCAATGTATTAAATCTATGTGTTAAAGCTGAAACTATAAAGTTCCTGGAAGATAGTATAAGGACAAAACTAGGGGACCTAGTTTTGGGCATTAATAGCCTATCAAACACAACAAAACATGTATGAAAAACAGAAGATAAATTAGATGACTGTAAGTTCAAAAGGCCTTATCAAAAGCATAAAAAGAGCATCCACAGACTGGGGAAAAAGTCTTTGGCAATGAAATATCTAACTAGGATCTAATCTCTAAAATATATACTAAACTTCAACAACCAAAAAAATAGATAATCCAATTTTTTAAAAAATGGACAAAGAACATGAACAGACACTTGACCAAAAAGGACAGTCAGACAGCTAACAAATCTGAGAGAAGACTTTTGCAATCATTAGCCATTAAGATATGCAAATCAAAACTATCACAATATACCATCTCCCCCTGGCAATAACAGCACTAGTTTAAGAAAAAACAGAAAGCAACAGAGGCTGCCAGTGTTGTGGGGTGAATGGAATGTTTATACATAGCTGGTGGGACTGTAAAATGGCACAATTATGAAAAATGGTACAGCATTTCCTTAAAATAGAAATAGAAATACTATACCATCCAACAATCCCACGTGTAGGCTTGAATATTCTAGAGAAATCGGAGCTGCAACAAGAATAGATCCATGCACACCCATGTCCATTGCAGCATTATTCACAACAGCCCAAAGATGGAGATAACATAAATGCCCATCAGTGGATGACTGGATCAACAAATTGTGGTACACAATACCATGCAACTATGAAGAATAAAGAGGAGTCTATGAAACATTTTATAAGGTCGGCTCATCTGTTATGATTCACGAACATCTCATAACATGGGTCCATCCATGTTATGAGACAATTCTCAAACTCTTCATTAATCATTATATTGTGTAGTATTTCATTATGCTGAGCAAAATAAGTCAATCACAATAGGACAAATATTGTGTGAACAAGAGCCAGTGATACTCAGGGAGGAAGTCCAAAGTGCGTTGAAGGAATTGGCAAAGAGCAAGGCACCAGGAATTGATGGAATGAAAATTGAAATCTTTGCTAAATGTAATACAGAAACGGCTACAATCATACATTGACAGAGAACTTCCAGAGGTTCAAGCTGGATTCAGAAGAGGCTGTGTATGAGATATCATTGCTGATGTCCGATGGATCTTGGCTGAAGGCAGAGAATATCAGAAAGATGTTTACCTGTGCTTTATTGACTACACAAAGGCTTCTGATTGTGTGGATCATGACAAGCTATGGACAACATTGAGAAGTATGAGTATTCCAGAATACTTAATTGTACTTCTGAGAAATCTGTACCTGGATCAAGAAGCAGTTGTTCGAACAGAGCATGGGAACACTGAATGTTTTAAAATTGGGAAAGGTGTGAGACAAGGTTGTATTCTTTCACCATACTTATTCAACCTGTATGCTGAGCAAATAATACAAGAAGCTGGGTTCTATAAAGAAAAATGTGGCGTCAGGATTGGAGGAAGACTCATTAACGATCTGCGATATGCAGATGATACAACCTTGCTTGCTGAAAGTGAAGAGGACTTGAAACATTTACTGATGAAGATCAAAGAGCACAGCCTTAGGTATGGATTGCTTCTCAATGTCAGGAAAACAAAAATCCTCACCACTGGAAGTTGTCAAGGACTTCATTCTTCTTGGATCAACTATCAACACTCGCAGAAGCAGTAATCAAGAGATCAGACGACGTATTGCACTGGGAAAATCTGCTGCACAGGAACATTTTAAAGTGTTGAAGAGCAGAGATGTCAGCTTGAGGACTAAGGTGTGCTTGACCCAAGCCATGGTATTTTCAATAACCTCATATAGATGCGAAAGCTGGACAGTGAATAAGGAAGATCATAGAAGAATTGATGCCTTTGAGTTGTGGTGTTGGAGGAGAATACTGAAAGTGCCATGGACTGCCATAAGAACCAATAGATCTGTTTTGGAAGAAGTGCAACCAGAGTGCTCCTTGGAGGCCAGGATGGCTAAGCTTCGTCTCTCATACTTTGGACATATTGTCAGGAGGGAAAAGTCGCTGGAGAAGGATGTCATGCTGGGTAAGATGGAGGGTCAGAGAAAAAGAGGAAGACCCCCAACGAGATGGATCGGCCAGGTGGCATCATTGATGGCATCAAGTGTGGCAGCGATAGTGAGGTTGGCCCAGGATCGGACATTGTTTCACTCTGCTGTGCATGGGGTCGCTATGAGTCGGTTCCGACTCAATGGCACCTGACAACAACAACTACTACATATAAAAAAAGAAGTTCTGGTAGTGTAGTGGTTACAAATTGGGCTGCGAACCTTAAGGCCAGCAGTTGGAAAACCACCAGCTGGTCCATGGGAGAAAGATGAGGCTTTCTGCTCCTGTAAAGATTTATAGCCTTGGAAACTCTGTACAGGGTCGCTCTGAGTGGAACGGACTCTACGGCACATAACCACCATTACCACTATTATAAAATCTCAGGAGTAGGGTGATCATCAGGGATGAGAGGGAGAGGAAGGGGAAATCACTTTTTAGATAGTTGTTGTTTTTCACTGACTTTGAGTTTGTTCCAAATCACCACAACCCTGTATAGGATTTCCAAGGAGCAACTGGTGGGTTTGAACTCCCCTCAAGAGGAAAGTCCACTAGCTGTATTCCATCTCATTCTTTAACTCATTCTCCTGACAGTTTCTGTTTTTATATTCTTGTAAGTCTAGTGGTTGGAATTTTAGTGTGCATCAGAACCACCTGTGTTGTTGTTAGGTGACTTGGAATCCATTCCAACACATAGCAACCCTGTTTCCAGATGGTGGATTTGAACTGCTGATCCTCTGGTTTGCAGTTCAGTGATGATCCGACATTGCCACACCAGAATCCCCTGTTGTTGTTGTTAAGTGCCTGCCATCAAGTCAGTTCTGACTCACAGTGACGCTGTATAGGGTTCCCAAGGAGCAGCTGGTGAGTTTGAAGTGCCAATCCTGTGGTTTGCAGTCCAGTCACCTGTTGTTGTTGCTGTTGTTAAGTACCGAGTGGAGTCAGTTCTGACCCATAGTGACCCTGTACAGGGTTTCTGAGGCTGTAAATCTTTACGGGAGCAGAAAGCCTCATCTTTCTTCCGTGGAGCAGCTGGTAGTTTCGAACTGCTGACCCTAAGGTTCACAGCCCGATTCGTAACCACTACACTACCAGAGCTCATTCAGTCACCTGTAAGGTTTCTTAAAACTGATGACTGGCCATCACTCCAGAGTTTCTGATTCATTAGGTTACAGGTGGGCAGGGCCCGAGAATTTGCATTTCTCCAGGGTGATGCTGCTGATCTTGGTTCTCAGTCTTGACTTTGCATTAGAACCACCTGAGAAGACACCAAACACCACATATGTCAAGATCCCTTCCCAAACAGTAAATCACAGTCGCTTGGAGGTAGGTCCAAGATATGGCTATCTAAAGCTACCCAGGTGATCCTGACATGTGACCAGTGTGAGAACCACTGCAATAGGGGGAGTGGGTGCATGGATGGCACATGAAGAGAATGCCATGACTCAAAACCTCCCATGTAGATTTTGTCTTCCATGTGAGGCATGTATATTTTAATATTTCTGTAACATTTAAGATATTTAAAAAGCAATTATACATTAGTATATGTCTCAGTCCTTGAAAAGTAGTTGCTGTTACGTATACTCGAGGTGGCTCCGTCTCATAGAGACCCTATGAACGACGAAGGAAACACTGCCCCGTCCTGCACCAATCTCACAACTATTGTTATGTTTGAGCCCATTGATGCAGCCACTGTGTCAGTCCATTTTGTTGAGGGTCTTCCTCTCTCTCATGGACCTCTGCTTTACCTTGTCCTTTTCCAGGGACTGGCCCCTCCTGTTGTTGTTGTTGTTATGTGCTGTGGAGTTGGTTCCGACTCATAGTGACCCTCTACAGGGTTTCCAAGGCTGTAAATCTTTATGGGAGCAGGGAGCCTCATCTTTCTCCCATGGAGTGGCTGGTAGTTTCGAACTGCTGACTCTGACGTTAGCAGCCCGATTCGTAACCACTATGCTACCAGAGCTCCTCCTGTTAGTATGTCCAAAATACGTGAGACAAAGTCTCACCATCCTTGCTTCTAAGGAGTATTCTGTCTGTACTGCTTATTGTCTGTACTTACTTCTTTCGTTTGTTCTCTGGCACTCCATGACATTTTCAGTGTTCTTCCCAACAATATAATGCAAATGTATCAATTATTCTTGGATTTCCCTTATTCACTGTCCAACTTTGACATGCATATAAAAACTTGACAATGAATCGATTGTTGTTGTTGTTAAGTGTCTTGGAGTTAGTTCCGACCCACAGTGACTGTATAGGGTTTTGGAGGAGTAGCTGGTGAGCTTAAACCACCGACCTTGAGGTTTAATAAATCTTAAAGAATTATAGTATCAAAAACTTTTTATTTTTGCATATAAATTTCTAGTCACCCTGGGTGCTGCAACTAGGTGACTAGAAAATTAATTATGCAATTTTTATGGCAAGATAAATGTACCATTTTTATGACAGAATAAAATAGTTCAGGATATGAGCCCAGCACGAGTTTAACAAATGGCATGGAAAACTTATTAATTATCAAGAAAATAATTATCAAGATACCCCAACTGAGTCAAACTAGAGTGTCTCACTGGATTGGAGCTATTAAATGAATTTGGAATGTAATCTCTCAATTCCTGCAAATAGTTAACTGATTGTTCATACTAAGATTTTGAATACAGACTTCTCCGAGTTTCTTTTCCATTCTGATTCGAAAGTTTTTTTAAATGCACTGGGTTATTATTCTAATGACAATATTATTAGCTGTGCGGAAGGGACTCAGCTGAGTGTGATTAATTTACAGGTGGGTTTTGATCTTTTTCAGGAAAGACTGGTGGTTTGAACTCACACAGTGGATTCATAGGAGAAAGACCTTGTGATCTAAGATTTCAGCTTAGAAAACCCAGTGGGGCAGTTCTACGCTGTCTCATGGGGTCTCAAAGAGTCAAAATTAAATCGACTTGACAGTATCTAAAAATAACAACAATAGCAAACTCTTGACACATGATTGATGCTCTATGAATAGTTACTAAATTAAACTGAATATTATTGCTCTATTTCAGAGAAGATAAATTGTTGTTGTTGTTTTACAGTGCAAAGGGTGTCTCTTTATATATGACCTTTCTGACCATGTGTTTATAATTCTGCTAAGCTGGTTTTAGGGGTCACAATCTTGCTTTATACAAGTTAAGTGGGTGAAGTAAGCTTATAAATGGGCCAATGTCACAGAGATTGGGTGAAACCTCACTACTATCAAGGAGACGAGCACAGCACATCCTTTGGATCTAGGATCACAGGGCTGAGAACCTCCTAGACCCAGGAGTGAACTGAAGCACTGGAGAGAGCCAGAGATGGTGCAGGATGGCAGCAGCGGCAGGAGCAGCCGCAGCCAGCGTGGGTGAGGAAGCAAGAGAGCCATGCTAGATGGCTGTGGCAGGCTTCTCGGAGGACAGAGCAAGAGAGAGCTAAACACTTTCAGGCAGGAGGCTTTCTGGTGGAGTAGGATACCTTTGGGCACTTGTTAGTGGAACTAAAGAGTTTTATCACTTGCCTAAGAAGGAGCTCTGGTAGCGTAGTGGTTACGAATCGGGCTGTGAATCTCAAGGTCAGCAGTTTGAAACTACCATCTGCTCCCGTAAAGATTTACAGCCTCGGAAACCCTATACAGGGTCTCTATGGGTCAGAATTGACTCGTTGGCACTTAACAACAACAAGCAGGGCAGGGGCCTGGTAGTGGACACAGTGGAGAGCAAGGTTTGCCTGAGAGCACAGCTGAAAGAAAGCTGAGCGGTGTCCTGACTGTGAGCTGTCCTGATTGATGACTATTTCCAGGAGACTTCTGAGTCGTTCCGTTCCTCCAAGTTGATCCTGGTTCTGAGTTGCATTCTGTTACTTCCCAAATAAACTACATAGCCCTGAGCCTGGTCTGTGAATTCCGGGGCCATTGCAAAGAACTACTGAACCCAGCAGAGAAGTAGAGTGTCTTAGGAGGAACTGCTGGTGTCAAAAATGGTGACCAAGTTGGAGAGTGGGATTATGTCTGAGTGCTACCACATAGGAATCAGCTTTGTCAAATGGTGATTCTCATCTCGTCTATTCAGGTGAAATGAAGCTAGACTCCACCAGGAGATAACATTTTTCTGTTTGATTGGATTTTTATTTTGAACAAAGTAATAGATGCACATAGTTTTAAAATTCATGGCTTATAACAAAAAAGATCACTTATTCCACCCCCGCCCCTATTTCTGTTCTCCAAATACAAGCGCTATTTGCTTTGCCAGCTGTTTTTATTTGTTTGTTTTAATGATGTGCCTATCTATATTTGTGAGTTAAAATCCTCACAAATGACTCCCAGAGAAAGCTATTCTGGTTAGAAAAACAAGTTGACTTTAGTAAAGACGGACCAGGGAGTAATTGTCCAAATGAGATCAGTCAAATGAATTCCCTAAATGGCTTGAGTACTTTGGTTTTATAAGGTTTGCTGGGGAGGAATTATTAAAGGAGTGGTTTAAATAGGACTCAGCAAGCAGAATCTAAGAAAGCATTGGTGGAGATTGTAAGCCAATGACTATCTGGGGTAATTTGTGTATAAGGTGAGGCTGGTTTTATCTTTCCAGCGCTGCTACCTAAAGAGTTTGTTTGTCCTAGGTCATATTTGAATTGTTGTAATAATGTAAACACCAGCTGTCAATTTAAGTATTGTGGGAGGATGGTAGCAAGACAGATGTTTAAGCACGTGTGTGGCTCAACTATTTTAACAACTTCTTATTAGATAATGACTAAAATAGATAAATTAAGAATGACAGTGAGCACACATTATTTTTTTGTTTGTAAGTGCTGTTGGGCTGATTCTGACTAGTGACCCTGTATAGGCTTTCTGAGAAGCTTCTGGTAGATTTGAATGAAGCATCAACCTTGTAGTTAGCAGTCCAGTGTTTGTCCTATAGTGCCACACCAGAAATAGATACTAGAAGGGAGCAACCAAAAGAATTAATGTTTGATGGCTCTGGTAAGATATCATGTTAAGAGAAGGTTGGGGAAATAGATTAGCATTTTTCTCTATAAGTCACTTAGCACTATTTTATTTTTTTTTAAAAATCTTTATATACCTAATTTCATAAAAATAAAAATTAATTTAAAAAGTCTTTGGTGTTGTTAAGTACCGTCAAGTTGATTCTGACGCATAGTGACCTTGTGTAGGGTTTCCAAGGAGCAGCTGGTGAGCTTGAACTGCTGACCTTGCAGTTCAAACCGACTTTGCAGTCCAGCGCATTCACTCATATTAAAAAACAGTAGATGTCAAAAACAACCTACCTGCTACCTAACTACCCTAAGCTTCTCAGAAGTCACCTTTCCTTCTAGGGTCCCAGCTTCCCAATCTCTTCCATGTTTTTATCTAAACCAGTTCTCTTGGATTCTCAGCCCCTCACCATCTCTGAAAGGAAAGCAAGTTATTTCATTATGCACAGGAATCTAGACTGTGGTCTTACATTTCATCTCAGGACTAGCCTGAAGGCTTACTGAGTCCAGCCCAGAGGATCCATCAGTAACAATGAATCTTCTAAACATCTCATAACATAAATGAGCCTGGAGGACGTTATATTGAGTGAAATTAGTCAATCACAAAAGAACAAATATTACATGAGACCACTATTGTAAAAATTTAAGTAAAGGTTTTGTTGCCAAAAGAAATTCTATGATGGTTACCAGGGATAGAAGGGAAGGGAGAATAAAAATAAATGAATGAATAAACAAATAGATACAATTTATTAATCAATCCAGAAATTATACTATACTTAAATTTATGTGTTCATATAAAACTGATTTACTTGGCATTAACATTTGCAATATTATTTATTGATAATATGTATCTATAGCTATCTTTTTTTTCTAAATGTACTAACATATCTGCTAAAGTTTGGAAATAGTATTCTTGAATACTGCAACATATGTAAATACTGAATAAATTCCACTAAAAAAAAACAACTGGGAACCACCGAATATAACATCCAGAAATAATCTCTAAACCTGGGACTGAAACTATCCCATGAAGCATTCATTAAACTAAACAACCGATTGCCATCGAGGTGATTCTGATTCATAATGACCCTGTATAGGGTTTCGAAGACTGTAAATCTTTGCAGGAGCAGACTGCCTTGTGTTTCTCCTGTTGAGCTGCTGGTGAGTTTGAACCATCAACTTTGTGATTAGCAAACCATTGCTAATCCTACAGTGCCACAGGACCTTAAAAAGTCAAAGGGTGACATGTTGGGAGTGATCCATAAAGAAAGGTGATTATCAGAGTCCTGGTGTGGCACTGTGGGTTAATGTGCTGGACTGCAAGGTTGATTTGAACCACAAGGTCTGTGGTTCAAGCTCACCAGCTGCTCCTCAGGAACCCTAAACAGGGTCACTATGAGTTGGACTTGACTCAACGGCACTTAACAACAGTAACGTGATAATGATCAGACTCCTAGTATGGTGGGGTAGGACCAGCACTGGACTACAAACCACAAGGTCAGCATTTCAAACCCACCAGCTGTTCCTCAGAAACACTATCCAGGAACTGGAATCAACTCCACAGCACCTAACAAAAACAACAACATGACAATTAGCAAAGACCTAGAAGCAATGTTCACTCCTTATTGTAACTTGTACAACGAGGCAGAGAAGGCATACACTGTTCAAAGTACTCTTGATAAGTTATTTTATTTTTTTTTAAAGAAGGAACTGTTGTTGTTGTTGTTAAGTGCCATCGAGTCGGTTCCGACCCATAGCGAACCTGTATAGGGTTTCCGAGGGTGTAAATCTTTACGGGAGTAGAAAGCCTCATCTTTCTCCCGCGGAGCGGCTGGTAGTTTCGAACCGCTGACCTTAAGGTTCGCAGCCCGATTCGTAACCACTACGCTACTAAAGCACTTTAATTCTCAGTGTTTCTAATATTTGTTTTGTTTTTATTTAAAGCATACTAATGAGAGAGTATATTTTAATTTAGTTATGAAATATTGGAGTCCTTGTGTCATGCTGTAGGGTAAGCAATGGACCAAAAGGTCAGTTTGAACCACAAGGTCAATGGTTTAAATCTACCAGCCACTCCTTGGAAAGCTTGGAACGGACTCGATGGCACTTAACAACAAGTAAGTATTAAACTTACTGTTTTGTAAATCATACATTTATAACCAACAATAGTAGACTTTGTAATATTTTAGCAATTTTTTTTTAAAGTCATGAAACAATAAAAATTTCCCCCATTGATGGTGACTATTGCTTTGCTAGATCCCAGTTTGCATAATCAGTTTTACTGCTTAGTAAGAACTTCCTGTAACTGGAATTGAGACATTCATTCTTCCTCTCTTTTCCCTATGCCTGCCTGCCCTCTGCTGGAGTTGCCAGAGATTAGTGGAATTATCTGAATACTGTCAAGCTGCACATCAGTGTTTCTTAACCTTTGGTTCTGCCTTGTTTTAGCCTTCTGCCACCACACTTGAGAGGCACTTAACCCAAATTTGGTTAACAAGCACTTTGATTCTCATTGATCAGTGGGGTGATCCATTCATTCAGTTACACATTTAAGAGGCAAGGGATGGAAATTTGGAGGGTCTGTGTGTGGTCTTGTCATCAGTAAACAAGAGGCCAGATGTGAGTCTTACCTAAGTCACATGGGAAGGTGGTGATTTGCAGCAAGCCATTTTCCTGAATACAAAAGGGTGGTAGGATTTCTTTAATTATTGCTATTTCCCAATATCACAGGATTAGATAAGATTCAATATTAATATCTCTATGGTATGCTCATCAATGGAAGAGGGCAGTAGTGATGTGTTAGAAGTCGGACTTTGATTTTGAAAAGTCTTCAGTTGACCTATATATTCCCTTCATGTTTCTCAGTCAACACCATTGTTATTTGCTTGGCTAAAATACCTATGGATTATTATAATATCTGATTGGTTTAGCCTAATCTGATTTAATTGAAAAAATCAACTTTTTTCTTGTTAGAATGAATACATTTACATGTGTTCAAAGATTGTGTTTTCAGATTAATTTATATTTGTGATCATGTTATTCAACAATTGAATAAACCTAAACTTCAGGGGTAAAAATAGATATTGAATAAAATGTGATTTAAGTTTCATATAACCAAAATAATATTTTCATTTTGCTAAGAAACAGTTTCTATTCAGTTAGAACAAAACTTAATCAATGTTTTCTGCTATCTTAGCTCTATGGAATATTTCCTTTCAATGTATTAAAATTGTTGTTTTTGTTGTTAAGTGTGATGGAGTGGATAGACTCATAGCAACCCTGTATAGGGTTTCTGAGGAGCAGCTAGCTGGTGAGCTTGAACTGCTGACCTTGTGGTTCAAACTGACCTTGCGGTCCAGTGTTTTATCCCACTGCACCATACCTGGACTCTGCAATAAAATTACAACCTGGATACTTACAAATGTAAAGATGCCAGTCGTCAAAATGACCTCCAATGATCTCCACACACTTGTGAAGTTCCCTTCCATATTGTACCAGGGTTGGTTGGTACCACAACTAGGATACGCCTGAAATAATGGTATGTCACTTCCAAAATGAAGTTATAAAACAAGCTGCATTTGCTGGCATGCACATGCTTTCTCCTTCTCTCATCACTTGCTCCAGAGGAAGCTGTCTTGTGAAAGTAATGTGGAGAGAAACTAAGTCTGTGCTCATGTGAGTGAGCTTGGAAGTGTATCCTTCAGCTCTCTTGGATTCTTGGGTAAACAATAGTCATGGTTTGACTGCAATCTCATGAATAACTCTGAGCCAGAACCACCCAGTGTTCTCTCCATGTGCAGAAGGAAGAAGAGTAATGAAAATGGAAGCTGCTTGGAATCAATTAGTCCAATAAGACAATGGAGCAGGTGAACATCAGCCACCAAGACTCTGAGACCAGAAGAAATAGATGGTGCCAGCTACCACTTCCAAATGTTCTGAAAGGGATCACATTATATGGTCCTGGATAAAGTGGCAGAGAATGTGGGGGAAAAAAACCTCAAAAGTGTGCGTATATATACACAAAGGAGCTCTGATAGCATAGTGGTTATAAATCAGGCTGCGAACTGCAAGGTCAGCAGTTCAAAACTACCAGCTGTTCCGTGGTAGAAAGATGAGACATTCTGCTCCCGTAAAGATTTACAGCCTCGAAAACCCTGTACAGGGTTGCTATGAGTAAGAACCGACTCCCTGACACACAGCCATATATGTGTATGGTGTACTGTCAGAAAGCGACTGACAGGAACCCTAGACTATGGGCCTCGACTACCCTTCAGGTCTGGAATTGAACTCTACCTCATGGCCCAATTTTCAGTAAAAAAGTAGATAGGTATAGAAGGAGGACAATGACACTAATAAGATATGCTCACCATGGAATGGTCAGTCATTCAAGATCAAGAGGGCAACATTTATCCAAGGACAAAGCTGAGAAGGGATGGCAAGGAGGGTGGAATGGAAACAGGAACCACAGGGAGGAAGTGGGATAACTGTTACATGGAGGGGATTGTAATCATTAAGATGAAACAAAGTGTGTGATTTGTTGAATGTAAAACTGATGATCTTTTCTGTAAACCTTTACATTCACAATAAACAGTGTGTGTGTGTGTATATATATATATCTTCCATTCAGTTGGTGAGGTAGCTGACTTTCAGATTCTTGGCATAGACAATTGAGCACCTTCTGTTGAAAGTAGCTGACAGACTTAGTCTGTCTTAGTCTGGAAGATCTGATTAAACTGGATCACCATGAATGACCATGATGGCATTTGAAATACTAGTGTAGAGCTTCCCTTTTGATTTTGAATGATTGACTTTCCTAGTATTGTCCCCACTATAAACCTACCTATGGTAAACATTGGCTGAAAATTAGGCAATGAAGGTGAGTTATCTCACAGACCTGAAGAATGGTGGAGGATCATAGACTCAGGTGCCTCCAGTATCTTTCTGATGAGTAAACTGGTTTTTTTTGTTTGTTTGCTTTATAATTTT
>NW_006408612.1:3100311-3121261 GCF_000296735.1 Chrysochloris asiatica
GTTCCGACTCGATGGCACCTGACAACAACAACAAGCAATGAGTTATTGGGTCTGGATGCTCAGGACCATAGTATCAGAAGACACCATGGCTAACTGGCATAACATGGTCCACAGAGACAGTGTTCTACATCTACTTTGGTGAGTAGCATCTGGGATCTTAAAAGTTCACCAGAAACTTTATACAGGGTCGCTCTGAGTTGGAACCGACTCGATGGCATTTAATAGCAACAACAATGGCTAATGATTGTGAATATTTTTTCATATGTTTGTTGACCGCTTGAATGTCTTACTTGGTGAAGTATCTGCTCATGCCCATTTTATTTTTTTGGTTGTTTGTCTCTTTTTTTTTGTAAAGATGTAGTTTTCTGTAAATTTTAGAGATTAGTCCCTTGTCTGATACATCATTGCAAATTTGTTTCCCAGTCTGTGGGTTTCTTTTTAGTCTTTTGGTGAAAAATTTGATGCACGCAAGTGTCTAATTTTCAGGAGATCCCAGTCATCTATTTTGTCTCCTACTGTTTGTGTGTTTTTAGTTACGTTAGACAATATATTTATAACATGCATGTTCCTAAGTTTGTGCCTAGTTTTTCATTGATGATCTATGCAGTTCTAGGTTTACATTTAGGTCTTTAATACATGTTGAGTTTGTTTTCATATATAGTGTGTGATATGTGTCTTATTTCATTCTTCTGCAAATGCCAGCACCATTTGTTGATGAAACTATCTCTTCCCTATTTAATGTGTATATGTATATAATGTGTATTCTAAGTTTATTGAATTTTTAGGAAACTGTTGGATAAATTGGAGTTCTGGTATGGCTCTATAGGAAAAGCACTGGACTGTTAACCACAAGGTTGGTGGTTTAAACCCTCCAGCCACCTCTTGGAAACCCTATACAGGGTTGCTATGAGACGGAACTGATTCAACAGCACGTATCAACAACAGCATTAGGTGATTATCATTGGAGTGAGCCTATTTGGGTTCATAAGGCAAGGCCCCATAGGGAGGGCCTCTAAGTAGGAGAAGGGTGTATTTGGGAGCAAAATACAACTGGTTATAATAGACCTCATACTTTTGCAAGTCTAAACAGTTTTTAAATTTAACAAAGCAGAGTCCTTGCTCTCATTTTAAAAATATGGTTGTATGTTTTTATGTGGTTATTTATTAATTTTTATCAGGTATGTTGAAGTAGAGGAGTCCTGATAGCAGAGTGGGTTATGAGCAATTAGAATCTACCAGGCGATCTGAGGGAGAAAGATGAGGCTTTCTGCTCCCGTAGAGCTTTACAACCTTGGAAACGGTATAGAGGGTCGCTATGAGTCAGAACCAACTCCATGGCACTCCCCTAGCACCACCATGTTGAGGTATAGTTTATATACAGTAAAAACAAACAAACAACAACAAAAAACAACCTTTTTAAGTATACTATGAGTTTGGAGAAAAGTATGCATTCACTCGGCTACCACTGTATTCAAGATACAGAACAGTTTCGTCACCTCAAACATTTATTTTGTGACCAAGACTCCCACCCACCTACTTCAGCCCTTAGCAACTTATGATCTGTTTTTTGTTTATCTTATAGTTTGACCTTTTCCAAATGGCTTATAAATTATGTCATTTAGTATGTAGCTTTTCTTCCTGCCACTTAGCATATATGCACGTGGGATACAGGGTAAGTAAAAAAGCGTAAAGCATAGAATCATTTATTAAACAAAAATATCAAACTGTGATGCTATTGTTTCTCAGCATATCCTCCATCTAGGTCTATACATTTCTGAAGGTGGTGTTAACACCTCTGTAACCCTTCCTTAAAGAATTCTGTGCTCTTCCACATACACACCACATCAAAATAGCAGTTTGGGCATCCTCAAGGGATGCAAATCATGTTCCCTTTAAATGTTCTTTGAGTTTGTGGAACAAAAAGAAGTCTGGTGAAAGGAGATGGGGATAGGATTCTGGTGATTCAATAGCGAGTAGTTATTACCATGACTAATTGTGACTGTCACAACTGTAAAGGTAGACGTTTTGTAACAAAAATGGGGGAGTAGTTAATCTTACAGTCCAGAAGCAGAGGACCCTAGGACCATCAAGGGAGAAGAGCACAAGAGGAATGTGGGACCCTATTCAGAGAAACAGTGACACCAGAGATGGAGGCAGAGATGGGGACACGGAGAGAGGGAGCAACTGAGGACTTTGGACTCTTGGAAAGAAAGGGACTGAGAGCTGGTGGCCAGGAGGCAGACTTGCAGAATGTGCCCTTTGGCTGTTCAAATTATTATATATTCCAGAGTGTTTTTGTGTACATTCACCCTCACTCCCCACCCCACCTCCACACACAAAATAAACAGAGAGAATGGAAACAACTACTGTTGAATGAAGTTGAACGATGACGTACGAAGGAGATTGTAATCATTGCAATGAAATGATGTTGTAAAGCCCATGTTCTCCCATGTGAACTATAACTCAGTTCACAATCAAAACTTTAAAAAAATAATAGATGTATCTGAAAAAAAGTAAATATACAGTAAATAAAATATATATGGTTCTCTAGGTATAGAAACAAAAATTTTCTTATGACAAAGATGTATTTGGGTTAATTTGTTTGTAAAATTTTTGTCAAGTATAAAGCACTTCACCAAAAGAAAAAAATGAAGTCTGAGAGAGCAAAATCAGGGTTATAGGGAGGATGGAGTCAAATTTCCCAGTGAAACTCTCCTAGGACAGCCCTTGCTACTCTAAAAGAATGAGCAAGACAAGCAAGGGTTTACTTGTACTTACTAGTCTCTTGTGAACTATTTAACAGGTTTTCATCAAATCAGAGATCCAGCTTCTAGGTATGACTGGCACCTGCCTTTTAAGAATGACTGGCATCTTTCTCTCTCCCAATCCCACCACACTTTCCTATAGAATCAAAGCCTCTTTAAATTTGCCATTCCTAACAGGGATAGAGTATCCTGTAAGCAAGCTAAGCATGGGTTTACTTGTGCTTACTTATTAACCTATAATGAACAGTTCCACATGTTTTTCACCACATCAGCAACCCAGGTGAAACTGTCTACTACAAATTAGTCAGTAAGAACAAATAAGCCTGTGCATAGCTTATTTATTGGGTAACCCACCCCTGTATAAACATTGTATGATTCCAGTTCTATGAAACGTAGTGTATGGAGGCCTAAGGTTATTAGTGGTTACCAGTGGCCTGCAGGAGGAAGGGGAAGAGAGAATTCACTGCTCTGGGAACACTGAATTTCTGTGAAAACTTGGAGATGGATAATGGCAATGGTTGACCAAAGTGGTAAAAATAACTCATGTCCCTGAATTATACATACGAGAATGTTGAAATGGCAAATGATTTGTTACCTATAGTAGTGTTATAAAGATTTCATCTGTGGTGTCAACTCCAAATGGTTATGAGTGGCTGCCTGTCGTGCTGTGTTGGGAAAGTGTCCAGGCTGATAGAAGACAGCACTTGGATTAATTAGCAATAACTGTCATGGGCAAGTGAGATAAGATGATGGCATGGAGTCCAAAAAAATGTGTCATCTCTGGGGCTTAAGCCAAAGTTGCTCTTGGAAATACAACTCAGATTGGTATGTCTCAAGGAAGAAACACTTACCATTAAGGCACCATCCTGACCCTGGCTTTTATTTATAGAAGTTGATATGATGTATTGGCAGCCGTAACAGGACAAGAAATATATGAAAATCAGGCTTCTCCCTGCCTAGACTCTGTTCCTTTAGCTCTGAAACCAGATCTCTTCGAAGAAACAAAAGTTCTCTAATGCAGGCATTTGTAGAGGCTAAGCAGATGATTTATGATCTAGGATTGTGATCTGGTATCTTTAAATCTGAAAACAACTGACTTCCTGTCTAGTTTACAAACAGCTGCCAACTGGTGTGGCGGTGTGGGTTAATGCACCAGACTGCAAAGCCATTTGAACTGCAAGTTCGGCAGTTCAAGATCACCAGCCACTCCTTGGAAACCCTATACAGGGTCGCTATGGATCGGGATCGACTCGATGGCACAATAACATCAACAAGCAGATGATTTATGATCTAGGATTGTGATCTGGTATCTTTAAATCTGAAAACAACTGACTTCCTGTCTAGTTTACAAAGAGCTGCCAACTAGAGGGAAAGAAAGAACAGGAAGCATTTCTTTAATATAGTCAAATTTCAAACCCCAAACCCATTGCTACTGAGTCCTAATGACCAGGACACCATATAATACAGGGTAGAACCACCTCATAGGGTTTCCGAAGTTGTGAATCTTTATAGGGGTAGACTTTCTCCCATGGAGGGGCTGGTGAGTTTGAGTCACCCCAACCTTTTTGTTAGCACTTGAACACTTCAACCACTACACCAACAGGGCTTCTAGACAAACCTTGCTGTTGTTGTAAAGTGCCGATTCACAGCGATCCTGTATAGGGTTTCTGAGGTTGAACCACCAGCCTTGCAGTTAGCCGTCCAGTATTTATCTGCAGTGGCATCCTAGCAGGACTCCAGGTGAGTGAAAAGCAGACAGATTCCTCTTTTCTCCTGTGAGAAGTAGAGATCACCTGTAATAGCTGTCATGTACATGGATTTCTTTAGTTCCATGTTCTTAGTTACTATTTTTTAAGAGGACAACAATAAAGGGGTTCACATACACACACTTGAGCCCAAAGAAAATCTCAGTGTATCTTAACACACCAGATATTTTCTATTTTCACAGGATACAGGAAAGAATAGTATCTTTTCATCACAGAATAATATTCATGTGCTAGCCAAGAAATTCCAGTCACTTCTAATCATGAGGAAACCATTAGACACATGCAAATTAAAGGATATTCTACAAAATAACTGGCTTAGAATTTTTTAAATAGTCAACGTCATGATGAATTAAAAAAAAATGGTTTGCGGAACTATTTTAGATCAAAGGGGGCTAAAGATCCACAACAACTAAGTTTTTCTTAATTGACTCCTAAGTAAAACATAACAAACAAAAAGAACTATAAAGTACTTTTTTTTGGTCTATTGGATAAATTTAAATATAAACTTCATATTAAACCAAAAACCAATCCCATTGCCTCAGAGTCCATTCTGAATCATAGCAACCCTAAGTAGGGTTTCAGAGACTGTAAATCATTATGAGAACGAATAGCCTCATCTTTCTCTCAAGGAGCAGCGAGTGGATTTGAACTGGTGACCTTTAAGTTAGCAGTCCAATGCTTATTCCATAGTATCACCAGGGGTCCTGAAATTTATATTAGATGATATCAGTGCTACATTTCTTACGTGTGATATGGTAGGAGAAGATAGAAGAATGTTCTTATTGTCAGAAGATAGATACTACAATATTTAAGGTCACGGTGTTAAAATGCCTGCCATTTACTCTCAAATAGTTAAAGGAAAAAATATAGGGGTTGTGTAGAGATAAAGCAAATGTGGCAACAGTTGGTGATATAGATAGATGAAGGACATACTAGAATATATTGTTCTAGTTTTCCAATTTTGTTATTATTTTCCAATTTAAAAGTTGGAGAAATGAAATGAAATGAGAAAAAGAAAGTAAGATAATATATGTTTTATCAAATTATTTAAGATAAGGGGATGGTAATTGTCAATTTTAAATGTTTTTAAATTGTAAAAATGTATTGAAATTTTGGGAGAAAGGAGAAATTTCCCCATTATTCTATAATTTATAATGCAGATTGCTGGGGACAGCATAAGCAGACCCTGGGTTGATCAGTGGCCCTGTGACATGGATGAAAATCCAACCCCGTGGCACTCCTCAAGACTGCGAGCTATGGACCCTGAGGGCCAAAGGAAGTGACCTCCTGACGTCCCGGGTTCATTGGTTTTTGTCAACTCACTGGTTTGGCTACTTCTGTATAATTTTCTTTGGTCCTAATATTGTTCATTCTATGCTTCTAACTCCAG
Source organism: Chrysochloris asiatica (assembly GCF_000296735.1). Taxonomy (NCBI): domain Eukaryota; kingdom Metazoa; phylum Chordata; class Mammalia; order Afrosoricida; family Chrysochloridae; genus Chrysochloris; species Chrysochloris asiatica. Next base: position 3,106,233 of record NW_006408612.1, read on the forward strand.
TAATTGTAGCTTCTGAGAAAATGGTTTCTTTTACAATGCCGCTCTTAATGCCTCCACTGTGTTGGCAGTGCGTGGAGTCCTGGGAACAAATCTTTCTGAGGAACAAGCGATAGTCACCTGGGATGAGTGTCAGAACTGCCCCCTATTTGATTATTCAGTTTATGTTTGATATCCATGAACAATAATGGGTTTGAAACCCCTTTTTAGAGCTGAGGCAGTAAAAGTTTCCTCAGATAATTCAGTAAGGCCAGGAACAGGTATATTAGGAATATGAGAAAAGGTTTTTAGAGGAAAAACTACCCAAGGTTTGTAAATAAAGTGGAATGGTAAATTCTGGGAATGTTGGATTAGAGGATAATAGTGGCAGCCCCATTAAACCGCCTCTGAATATAATCAGTTTAACCCAGATGCTCTCCTTCCTCCTGAAAGTATATAGAAATGTGATAATTAAGAACAATGTAGCATTTTAGATATAGATAAATGAAGCCCAGTGCCTGAGATCTTGCTCACAAACAAAAGTTTGCGAAGTGTACAGAGACAGCTTGGCTCCTTTCAGGAACCTTGCTTTATGTTAAGTATCCTTGAGAAACCCCACTTCGCTGCTCTAGATCATTTAAGCCTAAAAGTTAATATATAACAGCTTGATTGAACTTTTTTTCTGTAAAAATAAAAATGTTACATTGTTAAGAAAAACTATGAAAATATTTTAAAAGTTGTTCCTGTGAATCATTATGTCCTGTTTTGAATGATTAATCACATTTCAGTTCTGTATCCTGTTTTATCTAAAGAATCGATGGCATCCTCCCTTTGTGAATTACATCCTTCCTTTGTAACAAATCCCTCCCCAAAAAAGATAATAAAAGACTGAGGTAGAGTGAGTTCTGTGTGCAAAGCTAGGCAATATGTTTGTAGATCTGCCTACCTGCCAGCTTGCATCATATCCATGTGTCTGTCTTTTTTGTATATATTTCGTCTCTCTCTTTCTCTATCCCTTTTGCCTCCAGATCTCCCTTCTTCGTGACACCCACACTTCCTTGTCAAGGCTGGACCCCGACATAGGACCTCGACAGCAGATAATCTAATTTCCTTTCCTGTCTTTTCCTATATGCATATATAAATGATATCACAATGCAGTAAATTTCATCCACTTTTCCTACTTAATATTAAAGGTTTATAGTATTGGAAATGCTATATGTTGTTGTTAAGTGCTGTTGAGTCCATTCCTACTCATCTTGATCCTGTATAGGGATTCCAAGGAGCAGCTGGTGGGTTTGAACTGCCCACCTTTTGGTTCACAGTCGAGCGCTGATCCAACAGCACCACACCAGGAGTCCATAGTGACAGGAGTCCGTAGGTGGTGTAAATTTTTCAATATTTCATTAGTCTAACAGAAACTATACATTTACTCACGATGAAGCTCACGTGAACAAACTTGGAAGTGGACTTCCCAGCCCTAGTTGAGCTTTGGGATAACTGGTCAATAATTTCAGCTGCAACCTGAGACCCTAAGCCAGGACCCCCAGCTGAACTGTTCCCAGATTCTTGACCCTCAGAAATTACGTGAGATAGCAGATTTTGTTGGTTTTAGCTGTCAGGTTTTGAAGTAATTTGTTAAACAGCAGTAGATAATTAGTGTAGATTTTGGAACTGGGATGCTGCTGTAATAAAACCATAAGATATGGATAGAAGAGGAACAAACATTTTTAAAAGAAGGTATCTGAGATGAATTAACATAGGAAAAGGAGTTCACCATCATTATTGTTAAGTGCTGTGGTTCTGGTTCAGATTTAAAGAGGCTGATGGGTTTGAACTGGCCACTTTATGGTTAGTTGTCCAGTGCTGATGCCACAGTGCCACAGCAGGACTCCATTAACCTATTGAGTCCTTTCAGACTCAGAGTTAACCTACAGGATGGGAATTCTAAAGCTGTACATTTTTATGGAAGCCAACGATCACATCTTTCTCCCACAGAGCAGCTTGTGGGTTCAAATTGCAGAACTTTTGGTTAGCAGTCAAGTGCTTTAACCCACCAGGGCACCTTCAACATCTTTGTTGTTATGTACTGACTCCTAAGGACCCTGTATAAGGTTTCCAAAGAGCAGCTGGTGGGTTTAAAGCACCGACCTTGTGTTTAGCAGTCCAGTGCTTGTTCTACAGTGCCACATCAGGACTCACACAACACATGTTAAAACCACAATGATATACCACTATACCCACCAGAATAACTAAAAATTTTTAATTGACAATTCCAAGTGTGGATGAGGATTTGGAGCAACTGGAACTGTTATACTTTGCTAGTTGCTGTTGTTATTAAGTGCTGTTGAGTCGGTTCCAAACCATAATGACCCTTTATAGGGTTTCGGAGGAGTGACTTGTGAACTTGAACCACTGACCTTTCAGCTCAAACCAACTTTGCAATTCAATGCATTAAAACTCAAGGCACACCATACCTTGCTGGTGAGAATATAAAAAGGTACAATGGCTACAAAGAGCTAATAAAATTGACATAAACCTATCCCAGTTGACATCTGCTTGATAAAATGGAGAGTCAGCAGAAAAAAGAGGAAGACCTCCTACAGAGATGGATTAACACAGTGGTAACAACAATGGACTTAAAGGCAATCATTGTGAGGATCATGCAGTACCAGAAATGTTTCATTCTGTTGTGCAGAGAGGTTGCCATGAGTTGTAAATGACTGGATAGCACCTAACAACAACAACAATTGACACAAAAATTATACTCCTAGGTTTGTACCAAGAGAAATGATCATATATGTTCAATTAAGAAAAACACATAAATGTTCTTAGCAGCTTCATGAATTACAGGCTCAAACTGCAAACAGCCCAAATATTCATCAGCAGAAAGATGGATAAATCATGATGGAACCAGGCAATGGACTATTGCTGCTCATCAATAAAAATGAATGCAGTAAAGAAACAAACAGCCAACTGGATGAATCTCATAAGCATAATTTCGAAGTTGTTGTTGTTGTTTAGTGCTGTCGAGTCGGTTCTGACCCATAGCGACCCTGTATAGGGTTTCTGAGGAGCAGCTGGTGAGCTTCAACCAAAGTATATACTATAATTTCTTCTTTACTAATTGTAGCCCAACCACATGGTAAAAGCAAATCTATGGTGATAATAAGTTGAATACTGGTTATTTTCCTTGGCTGGAAAGTGATATAAAGAAATTCTCTAGGTGATGGAAATGTTCTGTTATCTTGCTCTACATGATGGTCACACATACATAAGAAAAAATTCACTATATCGTGCCTTAAAGATTTATTTATTTTACTGCATATAAATCATAATTCAATAACATTCTGTAAAAAAATACTACAAAAAGCCCAAATTCCTCTTGTAGCCCATCAGGCCCTAGAGCCTGTGTCTTTGGTCCCTCTCTGTCTTCATCCTTTAGCATTCTTCCCCTAATTAATTTCCAAGCACTCTGGCCTTCTTACTGTATATTATGCCACCTCAGGACCTTTGCACTGACTCTTCCCTCTGTCTGACAAGCTCTGTCTTTAAGTATCCCTTCCATTGTCATCCTTCACTTCATCAAGCTATCTGTCATAGTCAGGATTCTCTGGGGAAAAAAGTAAGTGTTAGTACATTATTTGGGAGTTGCAATTCCAGGGCTCCAAAAGTGGGGGAAGTGAGGCATGAGAAAGGTGGGAAGCAATGCTAAGAGCTATATCATGTATTACTGTGTTGGCCTTTGCTTCATGACAGCCAGCTTGCTCATGCAGGTGGACTTCAGACAGGCTGTATGGAGAAAGCACACACTCAAAAAGTTCATCGGAGGGAGAAAGGGAGAGGAATCTTATCTGCTTAGCATCCTCCACTCCAGTCTCATTCAAAGTTCACTCATGGGATATTCTCGGCATTTCTAAGTTGACTCATTCAGTCCTACTAGCAATTGCTTAGAAAAGATGGCCTTGCATTTTAGTGTTTCAAAAGGGTTTGCAAATGTGGAGAGGAGTCAGATATTCTAGGTCTGGGACTGGTGAGCCTTAGGCAGAGTAGCCTCATGGGCCTGCAGGGAGTTAGCTGATTGCTGAGGCTGCTGAGGGTAGACAGGTGGTGTGTAGGTGGGTCCCATGCTCTCTTCAAATGTCACCCTATTGGGAAAGCCTTCTATGATGACCTTACACAAAAATAGAAACCCTGTCCCCGTCTCTAGGTATTTCCTAGTATTTTTTTTTAAATTATTCTTCATAGTATTTACCTCCAACAGGCATATATTTATGAATTTGTTTGCTTATCTCCCAATATACTAATTGCAACAACGTTCTATGCCTGTAGGGAATTAGTCTGTTTGTTCTTTGCTCGTTTCTAGGTACTTAGCTCAAAGCCTGGCACTTTGTAGATGTTCCACAATTACTTATTAAATTTAATGACTAGATGAATTAAGAGTTTCTATAAAAAAGGAGAAAAATCGAAAAGAATTGGTCAATGTTCAACCATTTCAGGAGACAACAGTGAGTCGAGAACTGACTTTACTGAAGGAAGAAGTCCAAGCTGTGCTCAAGGCATTGGTGAAAAACAAGACTCTGAGAATTGACAGAATACTAATTGCGATGTTTCAACAAAAGGATGCACTACCTGAAGCACTCGCTCATCTATGCCAAGAGATTTGAAAGACAGTTACCTGGCCAACCTAATGGAAGAGAGCTATCTTTGTGCCCATTCCAAAGAAAGATGATCCAACAGAATGTGGAAATTAAATCACTATATCATTAATATCACAGACAAGTAACATTTTGCTGAAGATAGTTTTAAAATGGTAACATCAGTACATCCACAGGGAACTGCAAGAAATTCAAGCTATACCTAAAAGGTGTTGTAGAACTTGACCAGTGAAGTAGGACTATTGTAGAGCCTTTGCAGTGTATAGGACCTTAGGTGGAATCCTGAGCCCCATCCAGAACCTTCTGAGGTGAGACATTCCCACTAAAAAGGACAAGCAGACCAGCCTGGAACAGCTAGAGTGTCAGAAGATACGTCTTCAAAGAGTGATCATCAGGCAAAACCCAAAACAAAAATGTCAGTATGACTGGCTACTACAAGAATAACCAAGCTGTTTGCCGCAAGCCATTAAGGCAAGCAATCAAGTTCCTTCAAGACAAACCCCCTCTAAGACTGAAACTCAAAGGGAACACATGAGCAGGCATGTAAGCTTGCTGGTGACCACATTGATCTACTGGTGAATGGAAGAGGGGAAAAGGCAGCGATGGAGAAATGAGCTTAGTTCAACCACGTTCCATAGACTCCTGTTGACCTGGAGATGTGAGAGAGAAGAGGAAAGGCTGTTTGGTCCAAAGTGTGGTGAGACCTGGGGACACCTGAACCCATGGACATGGACATAACCATAGAGGGCTAGAGCTGAGAGTGAAGCATCCAGCTGATATGAAGTGAGGGGAGACACACAAGCACACCCAAAGTTGCAGGTATACCCACTTGACGTAACCTCGATGGCTTGATAATCAGAAAGCGACTAGAGGAAGATTTTTAAAAAAAGGAACAAAACAATTTTTGATAAAGGGTATATTGCTAAATTTGATGAACTTGACCTATACTCATGGAGATTGTTGTTGTTAAGTGCTGTCGAGTTGATTCCGACCAATAGCGACCCTGTATAGGATTTCCGAGGAGCAGCTGGTGAGTTTGAACCACCGACCTTTGCCGTTCAAACGGCTTTGCAGTCTGGTGCATTAACCAATAGTGCCACCAGGACTCCACATACTCATGGAAGTAGTAACTCTAAATACCAACATTGAGGGAAGGAGTCGTCACATCAAGTATCAATGCTATCCCCTCTGTACACAGGGCTGATAGGGATGGGCAACTTAGACATTGGCTACCTAAAATGAGGGGGCGATAAAGGCATGAAGTGACTGGCTTACAAGGTTTCAAGAGGGAATTTAGTTTAATAGTGTGTGGGGGAAGAAAGAGTCACCACTGAATAGTTTTCATCTTGTTAACATGGGTGTGGTTAAAAGAGATGGGATAAGATTCTTATGATTCAATAGTGAGTAATTGTTATCATGACTAATTGCGACTGTCACACTTATAAATAAAGGTAGAAGTTTTGTAACAAAAACAGGGGAGTAGTTAATCTTACAATCCACAAACAAAGGAACCTAGGATCATCAAGGGAGAAGAGCACAAGTGGAATGTGAGACCTTATCCAGAGAAGCAGCAACACCAGAGATGGAGGCAGAGATGGGGACATGGAGAGAGAGAGAGCAGCTGAAGACTCTAGATTAATGGAAAGAGAGGGACTAAGAGCTGGTGGCCAGGAGGCAGCTGGTGGTGTAAATTATTTTAATGCCTGAGTGTTTTAAAAAAAGAGTTAAAGTGAATAGAGAGAAATACTGTTAACTGATGGTACATGGAGGAGATTAAAATCATTGTAATGAAACAAGTTGTATTATTTGCTGAATGTAAAACTGATGATCCACCCCGTAGACTTTCACTCAATCCACACTAAAAACCTTAAAAAAAAAAGAAAAGAAAAGAAATTCAAGCTACATTTAGAAAAGGACATGGAATGATTGATCTAATTACTATTATCAGATGGATTGTGGCTAAAAGCAGAGAATACCAAAAAGATGTTTGTGCGGGTTTTATTGACTATGCAAAGGATTCTATAGGTCATAACAAATTATAACACTATAAAGAATGGGAATTCTAGAACGCTTAATTATGCTCATGTGGAACCTGTACATAGACCAAGAGGCAATCATTCAAACAGAACAAAGGGATACTGAATGATTTAAAATCAGGAAAGATGTGATTCAGGGTTGTATCCTTTCACCATACCTATTCAACTGTATGCTGAGCAAATAATCTGAGAAGCTGGATTGTGTGAAGAAGAATGTGATCTCAGGATTGGAGGAAGGCTCATTAACAGTCTTGTTATGTAGATGACACAATCTTATTTGCTGAAATGAGGAAGACTTGAAATACTTATGAAGATCAGAGACTACAGCCTTCAGGATTACACCCCAACACAAAAATCCTCACAAAGGTATCAATAAGCAATGTCACTATAAATGGAGAAAAGACTGATGTCAAGGATTTCACTTTTCTTGGATCCATCATCAATAATCAAACAATGTATTATATTGGACAAATCTGCTGCTAAAGACCTCTTAAAAGTGTTACAAAGCCAAGATGCCATTCTTTGGACTAGGGTGCATTTAACTCAAGTCATGGTATTTTCAAGTACCTCATATACATGCAAAAGCTGTCCAATGAATAAGGAGGAGCAGAGAAAACTGATGCATTTGAATTATTGTGTTGGTGATGAATATTGAATGAACAAACTTATCTTGAAAGAAGTTCAGCCAGAATGTTTCTTAGAAGTGAGAATAGTGCGAATTCATCTCTCGTACTGTGGACATGTTATCGGGAGGGACCAGTCCCTGAAGAAGGATGTCATGCTTGGTAAACGGTCAGTGAAAAAGAACACCCTCAACGAGATGGATTGAGATCGTGGCTGCAACAATTGGCTGTATCATAGCAATGATGGTGAAGGTAGTGTTTCATTTAGTTGTACAAAGGGCACTATAAGTTAGAGCCACATAGACGGCTCCTAACAACAACAAAAGGAACTCTGGTAGCATAGCGTAGTGGTTACGAATTGGGCTGCGAACCTTGGGGTCAGCAGTTCAAAACTACTAGCTGTTCCGTGGGAGAAAGATGAGGCTTTCTGCTCCCATACAGATTTACAGCCTTGGAAACCCTGTACAGGGTCACTATGAGTTAGAACTGACTCCACTGCACATAACAACAATAACAACAACAAAGAAATAAAGAAAGTTCCCATCTCTGCAGTCAATTGAGGTGATCTCAGGTACAAACAGACCTTTCATTCAGTGGTCAGGGTCTAGATTTAGCTGAAGGGAAGGCTTCATTTCCAGGGTTTAAATTGTATAGCTCCTGGGAGGAAGTGCGGAGTTGCTAGCATCACAACAGGCAGAAGAAAGAACTGACAGAGGAGGAATCTCCCCTTGGAGATTTGGACTTGGACGGCTGAAAGAGAATGCATCATTTCTCTGCAGAGGTCACAGTGGGAAAAGAATACCATTTTCATATCTTGAACTCTTTGCCTAAACCCTCTAGTTGTTTTCTACCTCTGGGACCAATTCTTCGAATCCAGAAGGCCAATGAAACACCGCTTTACTAATTGTAGCACAATCATGTGTTCTAAGTGAAAATGTAAGTGCCACCTATACAGACTCTGGAGTCCTGGTATGGCGCTGGACTGCAAAGACGGTTTGAACTTCAAGACTGGAGGTTCAAACTCACCAGCTGCTCTTTGGTAACCCTCTACAGGGTCGCTATGGGTTGGAACTGATTCGACGGCACTTAACAACAACAATACAAAGTCCTGGTGTGGTGCTGTGGGTTAAAGCACTAGACTGCAAAGTTGGTTTGAACTGCAAGTTCTGTGGTTCAAGCTAACCAGCTGCTCCTTGGAAACCATATACAGGGTCTCTATGAGTCAGAACCGACTCGATGGAACTTACGAACAACAACAACAATGGAGGATAGTAAGCCCTGATGACACTGTGGGCTAAGCATTGAGCTGCTAACCACAAGGTCAGTGGTTCAATCCCACCATCTACTCCCTGGAGAAGGATGAAACTGAAACTCTAGGTAAGTTCACCACGTGTAGGAATCCACTTGGTGACAATGATTTGGTTCTTGGTTTTGAGGAAAGGGATTAATTCATTATTTTATTACCCAGTTGTCTTAGTTATCTAGTATGCTAAAACAGAAATGGAGTCCTGGTGTGGTGCTGTGGGCTAAGGCACTGGTCTGCAAGGTCAGTGGTTCAAGCTCACCAGTGACTCCTCGGAAACCCTATCAGGGTCATTATGAGTCAGAACCAAATTGACAGCACTTAATAGCACCAACAACATAACAGAAATAGCACAAGTGGGTGTATTTAACAGATAGAAATTTATTTTCTAACAGTTTGGACTCATAGCGACCCTGTATAGGGTTTCCAAGGGAGCAGTTGGTGAGTTTGAACCAATGACCTTGCAGTCCAACTCATTAACTTGCAGTGCCACACCAGGACTCCTTGTCACAGTTCAGGAGTCTAGAAGTCTGAATTTAGAGTGCCCGCTCTGGAGGAAGGTTCTTGTCACTCCAGTTTCTGCTTTCTGGTTCCTTGGAGATCTCCATGTGTCTTGACTTCTATCTTAATCCTGTGTCTCCTCTGCTTCCTTGTTATTTTCTTTTAATATCTCAAAAGAAATGCACTCAAGACACACCCCACACTAATCCTGCCCCATTAACATAACAGGGACAACTCATTCTCAAATGAGACTAGAACCACGGTCATAGAGGTTAAGACTTATAACACCTGTTACTTGTGGGCATAATTCAATCTATAACACCAGTCAAGATTTTACATTTCTTGCTTTAAATGAAAAATCTGTTTTATGACAGAATTTTGCATGCTTTTGGTTTAATGTAATCAGTAAGAGTTTTAGTAACATTCTCTCTTTCCTGTGCTCATTTTCTCTGTGGAATCCATCCTAGGAAATAATCTATTCTTGAAGTATGTAAGATCCCATATTGAAATACAAAGAGACATAAATTGTATCAAATGCTAGGTGCTGGACCACTAACTGAAAGGTTGACAGTTCAAACCCACTAGGGGCTTCCTGGAAACTTTATACAGGGTTGCTATGAGTTGGAACCGACTCCATATTTAACAACAATTCACCTAATATTGTTTTTATGGTAATTTTCTGTATTAATGTGAACAACATGTATATAACACAAGTAGAATATTCTGAGTTGGAAAATGTACCATTTTTTTCTCACAAGATATCAAAAAGCAGTAAGATCTTATTTCACTAATATAAATAAACTTTACCAGAAAACAGGTCTAAGGTTAATGTGGTAACATGGTGACATTTTCCTCATTCCAAATTATTTACCCAAGTTCATCACTGGTGTTGGAGAAGAATATTGAAGGTACCATGGACTGCCACAAGAACAAACAGATCTGTGTTGGAAGAAGTACAGCCAGTGTTCCTTAGAAGCCAGGATAGAGAGACTTTGGACATGTTATCAGAAGGGACCAATCACTGAATAAGGACATCATGTTTGCTAAAGTGGAGGGTCAGTGAAAAAGAGAAAGACCCCCAATGAGATAGCTTGGCACAGTGACAGCAGCAAGGGGCTCAAGCTTACCAGCAAATGTGAAGATGGCACAAGACCAGGCAGCGATTTATTCTGTTGTGCAGGGGTTGCTGTGAGCAGAAACGAACTCAAATGACGTTTAGCAACAATAACTTTACCAACTTGTCTTAAAGGATTGGCATGCAAGACATTTTGGCAATTAGTCAGCCTTAGTTTTGGTGGGAATCCCTGGGTGGCACAAACTGTTAAGTCTCTCCACAGCTAACTGAAAGGTGGAGGCTTAAAGCCACCCTACAGAGCTTTGGAAGAGAGGTCTGGCTATCTACTGCTGGAAAATCAGCCACTGAAAGCCCAATGGGGCACATTTCTATTCTAACAAGAATGGGTCACCAGGCGTAGGAATCAATGGGTTTGTTCTTGTTTCTTTTTTTAACTTTTGATGAGAAAGGTTAAGGTGTAGTTGAAACATTGACTCTAGTAGGTCTTAACACCTACAAGAATGATTTGCATATCAATGACTTCCACCACTGTTGATTCTTGGGGAATCATGCATTTGGGAGGTAACAAGGAATTTCACACCCAACTTCTGGCTGTGCTACTACTTGAAATCAAAGAGCTTTCTTTACAGAAGTCAGTATGCTTCTCTAGAATATAATTTTACTTCTGAGAGAAAATTTTTCTTTCTTTTAGGACTTTGTTCCAGAATAACGAATCCACAAATTTTAACTCTGAATATATTTTTGTCTGTTTTTGAGAAGATTTTTAACTACGCCTCTTGACTGTACATATTAACTTATCTTTCTGTAAGATGAAGGACTATAGCTGCACATAATTTCTTCACAGAGAATATAATATTTACACATCTCCATTAGTTCTTCCTCATTCTGGAAATGTAAGGCCATCACTGGCAAATCAAAACCTGTTTTTTTTCCCTAACTTTCATGGTAGTTTTCTGTTGGCTTTTTAAAGAGATTATTATTGTTATTACAGTGCCACAAAGTTAGATATTTCTGAATTTTTAAAAAGGTTATTCCTCTTTCATTTTAATTGATTTTTACATGCCATCATTACACAAATATAAAAAACTCTACTTCTAAGACTCATGAAGAAATGTAATAATACCTAATTTGTTTGTTATTGTTAAGTGCCGTCAAGTTGCGTCTGACTCATAGAGACCCTGTATAGGGTTTCGGAGTGGCTGGTACAGTTCATACTGACCTTGCAGTCCAGTGCTTATTTTACCAGAACTCAAATACCTAATTTAGTACTGCAAATAATTAAGAATCTAAGCATTGATGATTTTATGTTGCTGTGACTGGAAACCATGTCATTTAAAGGCTTTAGTCCAAACACACTAAAAAAAAACCCATACCAATTATCAAAAAGTTTAAAATCAAAACTAAAAAATTGTTGATTATAACCCACAAATCAGAATTTTCCTGATTAGATATTTTTAATTACTCATTTCTTTTTTAGAGTGCTCAAGAGACCATGTGAGCTATACTTTTTTAATGAGTGTGGTGTTCGTTACAACTCCCGAGTGAATAGCCCTGCCTGGAAAAGGCAATTGTCGTGGTTGAGTAGGAATTAATGCTGAAGGTGTATAAAAGGAAGCTGACTTGGTTTAGTTTTCACTTGTATAGTCATAGATGTTCAACTCAACATTATGGTGAGTTGAACAACATAGTCAACATAGATGGTGACCCAACATTAGAAAAGATATGAAATTCCAAAGTCAAGTGCTGAGATGCAGACTGTCAACCAGAATACCAGAGACCAGTTTCGTGAGTCCGAAACTCCTTCTCCAAAGGAGAAAATGAATGTGTCTAGGAAATGGAAACTGAGAGATGTTTTTGTGAAGAGCATTTCTTTGTTGAGAGTTGTGCTATGATACTTTCAATGTAAGTGAAGGGAAGGCTTCAGGACACATTTACTCATAGTCTGTGCACAGGGAACTGATGCTTGACTCCAGCTTGGAAATCTAAAGATCATAAGAGATGAGGTGGAGAGTTCTTTGGACAACCATGTGCTACTTTGTTAGTGCGGTGTAATGAATCTATGAATCTCTTTCACGTGGCTTTTCTAGCCATGACCTTGTAATTGCCATAAAATGATTGGTTGCGCCACAATCTTGCAAGGGATTGGTTGATCTGCTATGCAAATAATGGCTTGAAAATTCACTTAGTAGGTTTGCGCCCTCTGCAGTCCAGTTAGGGGATTGCTTGGTCTTTTGCTATCCTGCTAGGTTTATATAAGGGTTAATCTCAAAGACCCGACTTGATGGCACTTCACAATTACAGCATCTCAGAGAGATTTAGAGGGACCACATTATCATCATGAACAGCGTGGAGCAGAATGTGCTCTTTGGACCCCAGAGTCCCAGTGCCAAGAAAGACTCAGAAGAGAGATGGAGAGAGTTGGGCACTTCTGGGCAGGAGATTTGCCTGCCACTCAAGAGTTGTAAAGGAGACCTGGTTGCTTAGTGGGTTAAACATCGGGCTGCTAACTGTAAGGCCTGTGGTTCAAATCCACCAGGTACTCTGAGGCAAAAAGATGTTACTGTCTGTTAGTGTAAAGATTTACAGTCTCAGAAACCATAAGGAACACGTCTACTCTGCCCCATGAGTTGGGCTCGAATAGTTGGCAGTGGATTAAAGAGCTGTAACACTTGTGGGTTGGAGCAGAGGCCTGGGTGTACCCTGTGAAATGTCTCTCCCACCCCCAGCTGCTCCTCCAAAGAAAAGACCTGGCAATTTACTCCCATAAAGATTGTTGTTGCAGGAAATCCAATGGGGGACGTTCTACTCTGCCCTATTGGGTCTCTTGTTGTTACTATTGTTGTTAAGTGCCGTTGAGTTGGTTCTGGCTTATAGCAACCCTGTAGAGAGTTTCTGAGGAGCAGCTGGTGGGTTTGAACTGCAGGTTTTGTGGTAAGTTGTCCAGTGCTTATCCAACAATGCCATACCTGGACTCCATAGGATCTCGAGAAGTTGGTCTAGACATGATAGCACACAGCAGCAGCAACAGGGCTGAACCCATGGTAACCCCGAACCTCTGCGTCAGGACAGGGGATATGCAGTTCATTTTCCCATAGCTCTTACCACAAAACACCCAATGTATGAAGGCATTTTGAGAAAGCATTTGGTGATCTTGAAACATTTATCAGTATCTCTCTAATGCCTTGCTAAATTAAACTTAATACATTTTTGAAAGTCCTTTTATCTTTCATATTTGTCTCGTGAAAAAGCAGCAACATAAATACCTTTGCTAACCTTTTTATAGTTTAATATTTTAAATGTGACTTGGTGGTGTGCCTTGGAGTCAGTTCCAGCTCATAGTGACCCTGCATAGGGTTTCCGAGGCTGTAAATCTTTACAGTAGTAGAAAGCCTCATCTTTCTGCTACGGCTGGTAGTTTCGAACTGCTGACCTTGAGGTTAGCAGCCCAACTCATAACCACTATGCTACCAGTGCTCCTTAAATGTGATTAGCTTACACATAATAGAAGTGAGCAGGAAGAAGGTCACCTGGGGCTGGCAGGCCACCCAGAGCAGGGAGGTGTTGCTGGGGAACACTGTCTGAAACCAGATCCTGGCTATGGGGCAGAGGGAGGCAATCTTAAGAGCACTTTAATGTGATGGGAGTTTTATTGGGATGGAGGTTTCCCAGAAAGCACTTGATGCTTCATTCTCTCCAATCTCCTTGAACTTCCTTTGAGTGAGGAGTCACCAAGGGGAAAAAAGCCAAACCCAAACGAACAAAGTAAGGAAAGCAATGCTGTACCTCTTTCCTTCTAGTCTAGCCCCAAACTTACAACATAAATATCAAAACGGGGTTTGGTTGTTGTTGACTGAGTACATCCAATTCATGGAGACGTCATGTGTGCATAGACGAACTGATGCATAGGATTTTCAAGGCTATATGACCTTTAAGAAGCAGATCATTTTATGAGGTGCTTCTGGGTGAGTTTGAACCTCCAACTTTTCTGGCCAGTGCTTAACTACCTGTATTACCCAACACTCCTTATCCAAAAGATTTAACTTATCCCCAAATTTCTAAATAACCATTACTAAGAATTTTGATTTCTGGTGGCATGGAATAGAAAAACTTCTAGGCCCAACATTTGTTATGGACATCTACAATACACAAACCCTCATGACAACTCATTCAACGCTCTAGCAATGGAAATAATGGCATGTGGAGAATGCCATCCAAGTTAAATCAAGTGCCTTGAGATCTTAGCTCCAAGTCTCTCAACCTCATTGTTGCTATAACCTAAACTCCCGTTCTTCATTGCATTACTTTTCGTTAAGCAAGTCCAATGACTTCCGTTTTCACTCCTAAGTACCACTGGTCCTCTGGCCCACTAACTCCCCTCTGTACCTCAAACTCTTCATGCAATGCTGCTTCAGTCTGTCCCAGCCCTTCCTCATCCCTCAGGAGAAGCTGTCCCTTGGATTCCACACTCAGAGACCACCGTGGGTGTCCCCATCCCCGTGCCTCAATACCCTTTCCCGTCGTCATCTTGTTTTAAGGTGAACAAGAAACCGCCAGCAAGTTTTGCCAGCGGCTGAGGAAGACTAACGGGTTTCTAAGGAAACGGAGAGACAGCAGCCATTTTAGGGCATTTGCAGTATGAAAAATATATAGACACTGCGCCCCCCCTCTCCACTCCATATATGACCCATGTCACTCTCCCAGCGTCTCCGCTTCCGAGGCCCTAAGGTGAGGGGTGGGGCCCAGTGCTCCTGGGGCGCAGTGACCACCTGTCGCAGGTGGCCGCACCCAGGGTCGCTAGCCGCCTCCCGGGCCTTCGCAGCCTGGACGCCGCAGTGCAGCCCGGCGGCGGCGGGTGGCTGG
>NW_006408612.1:3121392-3133569 GCF_000296735.1 Chrysochloris asiatica
GGGCGGGCCGGGCGGAGTGGGGTCCGCGGCGCGGGCGAGGCGGAGGCAGAGGCAGAGGGAGCGCGGGAGGTGGGCGCAGCCGGGGACACCGCGCTTCGCTACCCAACATGGTCGCTGCGCACGCTGCCCATTCTTCCTCCACAGCAGAGTGGATCGCCTGCCTGGATAAAAGGTATCTTGGGAAGGGCCCCCAGCTGGGGGTCGGGGCTCTGCGGCGCTGTCCGTGTCTGCAGCCCGCCGGCCAGCCCAATCGCTGGAACCACAGCCCGATGTCCGGGGCGCAGCGCGGCTCCCCGGAGCGGGGGAGGGGGCCGAGAGTCCTCGTCGGGGATGCAGAAGACACGGACCCCGGATTCTCCTGGGGTGCTACCTGCAGGAGATTATTACACGTGGTAGAGAAAATGCAGCGCAGTGGGGGGACACGGCACCGTCCTTTACAACCCCCCCCCGCCCCCTCCTTCCCAGTTTCCTCGCTCCCCCTCCCCCGCCCGCCCCTCACTCCAGCCTCCACTCTTGGATGCAGGTTTATTTTCTCCCGGCTGCACGGGACAGAAGAATAGAGTCATATCTTCTTCCAGCTATTCAGGGCATTAGAGTAGATGCCATTTAAGTTTTAAGGAGGGTAAGGGGAAGAAGCAGGTGCCGAGTAGCATTCTTTTTGTTGTTGTTCCTGAAAGCAAAGTGAGAGAGAGCCGGTGGAGCTGTCAGGTCCCTTGCTGAAAATCACAACTCTGCCCCCGCAGTCACTCGCTCAAGGTCTGTGCTGGGAAGGTCACGCGGGAGGTAGCTTTCGTCTTAATACCTTCTCGGGAAAAGACCCTTACTCTCAAAACAATTAAACCCATGAAACATCCTTAACTCCAAACAACCCCCCTATAAGGAGGATGCTGTGTGTACCAGATGACTGCAATTGTTTTGCACCTCTGACAGCATAATACTGTGTTTGTCCAGATTGTAGGTTTAGCTGTAAACATTACACAGTATGTTAGCAATTACAGTTTATTGCTCTGATTAAAAGGTGATGAGGCATCTGAACTTTTAAGAACTGAGCAAGGAATCTTGCAGAGAGCACTGCCTCTGAATTTTGGAGTTGGTTGCAGGAGGGCAGTGATCCACATCCTTTAGCTATCTGCATGACATTTCCACTTAAACTTATGTGAAATATTTTGCTCTCTGCCATATTGAAATCTGTACAATTAGCAGATTCTTACCAAATCAAACTTGAAACTCTTAAATGGGACCGCGATCTGCATAGTCTACTATTTTAAGCCTTTGTTGAAAAAAAAAAATTAAGTGAAGAAAAGCTAAATGTGGCTCATATGAATAAATTGATATATCTGAGAAATAATCTTGACTTTCATTACCACAGAGTAGCAAGATTTTTTGGCAGGCAGTGCCCTATTTATATCTAAAATGATATGTATTAATACTAGAAGCACTGCATACAATAAATAGTAAGAGATTTAAAGTGATGGTTAAATCATACAGAATTATGTAGAGGAACCAAAGCATATTTAAGTGAAGAGCCTGCTAATGTGATAAGTAATCTAAATTTAATAGTTTAGGAAAGATGAATTAGAAGTCAAGAGAAAATTAAGCTTTTGCACTTAAACTATAAATAGTGCTTTCTCTGGAGTGAGTTTTTTAGATAACAGATGACATATTTCTATTTGCAGAAATGCATGGCATGCCATTTTTGAACACTCAGTAATTCCCAGGAAACCCTTTAGTCAATAAGTACTTAAGGCAGAATCGTAAAATAATACTAACTCAAGTGGGGTAGACTTGACTCTGTCAGATATAATGTGTGTCTGCCCAAATGACTTTGTTTGAAATGGTTCTTTAGCACATGGCACACCAATCTAATGTCACCATTCACACTGGGGGAAAACCACAAAACCTACCAGAAAAGAAAAATTTCTCCATAAAAACACAGCCTAGCATTAATGGAATGCAGGAAAATGGAGAGATCAATAGTTGAGGGGTTTAGGCCCAGAGCTGTCACTAGCTCTGATCTTGGATATGTCACTTTGCCTTCCTTGAGTGTTTGAAAAATGAGGACAGGACTATCTGCCTTAGCTCCCAGGGAGGAGTGGATTGAAAACCAAACCAAAACAAAACAAAGACAGGGCAAAGGTACTTTGAAAACTGTTGAGGTACCTTGCAAGCACTTCATTTTGTAATGTTAAGAGAAGCTTGAGTTTTCCCTAGTGTTAATGTCAGAATTCTCATGAAGAATGAGGAGTGGGGATCTCACTGTAGAGGGCCATGGGGGTGGGGGGGCTTGCTTTAAGGTTGCATTTTTGCTGAGTTTATCTTTCAGGAGGGAAAGCTGGGCATGCTGTAGACTCATTGGTGCACATCTTGTCCTCCATGTTTCTGGAGAAATGCAATCCTGACTTGCTATTTTAAGCACTGTGCTGGGCTTTGGGAAGGCAACAAAGAAACAAGGAAGAAGCAACTGTACACTTGAGTTGCTTATTGACTTGTGGGATAGAGGGCAGAGGGTGAGGCAGCTACATAAACAACTAATCACAATGCAATAGGATAAGTGCTTGAACGGAGATGTATAAAATGCTGTGGGGAGACAAAGGACACAGAGTCTTTGGGCTCCACCAGGACACTTCCCACAGGTATCCTGCCTAGACCTGGGAAGACAATGGAATTGTACCAAGCCAGAACTAGGGAGGACATGCCAGGCAGAGGAAGCACCTTGAACAAAAACTCAAAAGGTGTGGTATATGTTAAGTTGTTGTTAAGTGTCCTCGAATAACAACTCTGTATACCAGGCATAGGGAACATCCAGCCCCAGGGCCATATAACGCCTGATCCGGCCAAGACAACTGCAGTTATAACCATCTCATTTGGGGTGAGCTAATTAAATGTTGAACCAGATATAGCTGGAGAATTTTTAATCTGATAATTTTGTATGACCTGTGAATGATATTATAAATTCTGGCCAAAAAAATTCCCTACCCCTACTTTATAGGGTTTTTGAGGAGTGACTGATGAGTTTGAAATGACAACTTTGCAGTTCAATCCAATCATGCAGTCCAGCGCTCATCCTACAGCATTTTATTGTTGTTAAGTGCTGTCTAGTTGGTTCTGACTCATAGCAACCTTGTATATGGTTTCCAAGGAGCAGCTGGTGAGTTTGAACTTCCAACTTTGAGGTTCACAGTCCAGTGCTGATCCATAGCACCACACCAAGCATATGCTATTGTTGTTGTTAAGTGCCTTCAAGTCAATTGTTGTTAACGAGTCGGTTCTCATCCATAGCGACCCTGTATAGGGTTTCCAAGAAGCAGCTGGTGAGTTTGAACCACCGACCTTGCAGTTCAAACAACTTTGTAGTCTGATGCATTAACCCACTTCACCACAGATTCCATGATAAGACCCTCCAAAAGCAAACCCACTGCCACGGTGTAGACTCAAACTCATAGCGACCTTGCCCTATAAGTCAAAGTACAACTTCCCCATAGGGTTTTCAAGGCTGTCGATCTTCACAGAAGCAGACTGTCTCTTCTTTCTCCCTTGGAACAGCTGGTGGGTTTGAACTGCTGGACTTCTGACTAGCAGCCCAATACTTTACCCCCCTTAAACCAGGGTTCTTTTGATGTGGTATATAAATAAGCTAATGTCTCCCTAACCACACATTCCTTATGTAACCAAATTAGAAATGTATTTTATTGGTTATAAAACTTTTTAAAAAAGAAAATTTGAAGCATATACAAAAATGGAGGCAACAGTATACAATGAATCCTTCTATAGTATTTGGGACTTTGCACAGGTGGAGAATTTAATTTGACAACATACATTTTGCAAATGACAACTATTGTGGACAGTTAAAATCCAGGTGATGGAAATCAACCAAAACACCCACACCTGTTACAATCAAGTCACTTCCAATTCATGGCTACCCTGTGTACTGAGCTGCCTGGGGTGTCTTTTCTTTGCTGTACTTTTTACAGAAGCATATTGCCAGGCCTTCTCTAGTGCTTCTGGGTGGGTTTGAACCACCAACCTTTTGGTTACTTGATGAGCACAAATCATTTGTGGTGCCCAGGAACCTCCCTGGGAAGTTACAGTGGAAAGACTGCAAGAATAAAGGAATTTGCAATGAAAGTTGAAGCAAAAGACAAAAACAAAGCAAGGAAAGTAAGGCTTTAGACGTGAACCTTAGGTGTGCCTAACAAATTTATCATGGACAGAATGATGCTGCACAATTTATATGAAGGAAGGAGTAGTAATATGCAGATATGTAAATTAACTAGGTTACCAGCTGGGCTGCTAACCTCAGTGTCAGTAGGTTGAGTCTACTTGGTGCTCTGCAGGAGAAAGATGAGTAGATTTACGGCCTCAGAAATGCTATACAAGGTTGCTATGAGTTAGATCCTATTCAGCGGCACACAGCCAGCTAGCCAAATTAAAGGACTGTGTAGGTTAAAGAACCCTGGTTGTATAGTGGGTTATGAATTGGGCTGCTAACTTTAAGGTCAGCGGTTTGAATCTACCAGCCTCAGAGAAAGATGAGGCTTTCTGCTCTTGTAAAGATTTACAGCCCAGAAAACCTATACAGGGTCACTGTGAGTTGGGCCCGACACCACAGCACATAACCACCATCATGTGGATTAAATTTAAGAGCGATTATCAAGTATTCAGACTTCTGGTGTGGCACTGTAGGATCAGCTGTGGACTGCAAACCACAAGGCTGGCGGTTCAAACCCACCAGCTGCTCCTTGGAAACCCTATACAGGGTTGCTATGAGTCGGTACCGACTGGATGGCACTTCACAACAAATCAAGTATTCAGCTCTGGGATTACGACGTGATCTAGTAAATAAGATTCTGCATGTACTATCTGAAAAAAAGAAAGACACTGAACATTTGGATGAGCATCTAGATATTGGAAAAACAGACTTGTTGTTAGAGCAAAACCAGTTTACCACTATCTCATTGATGTTACAGTTTCTCCTGACCATGGATGGTAACAAGAATGAATTATATAGTGACCACAATTTGGGATTTAGGAGCCCTTGTATGGTGCTTCGGGTTAATACTCTGGACCACAAGGTCAGTTTGAACTGTAAGGTCGGTGGTTCAAGCTCACCAGCCACTCCTTGGAAGCCCTATACAGGGTCGCTATGAGTCAGAACTGACTTGATGGCACTTTACAACAACAATGACAGCACTTCACAATTTAAGGAGCTCTGGGAGTGGAGTGATTACGAGTCCGTCTTCTAATCTCATGGTCGGCAGTTTGAAACTCCCAGTGGTTCTGTGGGAGAAAGATGAGGCTTTCTGCTCCCACAGGGATTTACAGCCTCAGAAACCCTATACGGGGTGGCTGTGAGTCAGAACCAACTCCATGGCACATAATCACCACCGCCATTTGGAATTTAAGAAGGTTAAATACTACATTTTTTAGTGTCTTGCCCATTGTTTCAGAAGCCCTGGTGGCACAGTGGGCTATGCATTGGTCTGCTAGCCACAAAGTTGGCAGTTCAAATTTACCAGGTGCGCCATAGGAAGAAGAAGAGACTGTTTCTGAGATTTGCAGTCTCTGAAATCCTAGGCAGCAGTTTTATGTTGTCGTATAGGGTCCCCATGAGTTGGAATGGACTTGCCAGAGTGGAGGAGAAGGGTATATTGTTTAATTTTGGCAAAAATATTTTTCCAATAAAACTTTAAGTGTGTCACCTGGCAATTTAAGAACCGTCATGGTGTGGCGCTGTGGGTTAATATGCTGGACTCTAAGGTAGGTTTGAACCACAAGGTCAGTGGTTCAAGCTCACCAGCCTATACAGGATTGTTATGAGTTGGAATTGACTCGACAGCATCTTAACAACAACAACTCTTGCTTATCGAATCATAGTTCTCATGGATAGTAAGGGAGTGTTATGAAGGGGCCACATATATCCGTGAATGTATAGTGAATCATTGCTGGTATTCATTACTATGGAACAAGAGTTGACAAACTATGGCCTGCCACCTGTTTTTGCATGCCTCATTAGCTATGATGGTTTTTACATTTCTAAATGATTGGAAATAAAAGAAGAATAATATTTTACAAGCCATGAAATTTATATGAGATTCAAATTTAGATGTCTATAAATAAAGTTTTATTAGAACACAACCACATTCATTTGTGCTGCCAGGGGAGAGTTGAGTAGCTACAAGAAACTGAATAGCCCACAAAACCTAAGCTATTT
This sequence comes from Chrysochloris asiatica, assembly GCF_000296735.1. Lineage (NCBI taxonomy): Eukaryota > Metazoa > Chordata > Mammalia > Afrosoricida > Chrysochloridae > Chrysochloris > Chrysochloris asiatica. The sequence continues at coordinate 3,127,604 of NW_006408612.1, forward strand.
ACTTTTGAAACTTTACTGAAACAATTTGCTGTCTTCTACTGTAGATGAAAGAGTATAGCTAAACTATAGACTTGGAAACCATTGCAGATTACACGGCCTTCATCCAGGAAAGATTCTACAATGCCTAGTCTTGTATTTTAGTTACAGTGAAAGCTAGTAGGGAGGTCTTCAAATAACTGGCTTAGCTGATGGCCCTAAGAGATCATAGGCCAAAGTAAGTAATGAAGTTCATGTGGTGCGTATGTAAAAAATGTTGTAATCTTTCAAAGGTGGCTAAGGAATTAACTATACATGTTTCATTAAAAATAAAACCACACCAACACCACATGCATCTTAAGACTGTTTCTTTGCATCTGACTTACCCCAAATAGATGTTGAGTTAGCTATTTTTGTGTGGTTGAATGAGAGTGAAAGAAATCAAGTAACAAATTCGTTAAAAATCAAAATGCTTTGCTGCACACATGGCGAGAGAGAATGACTCAGATATCAAAGAAGCATCATGATCCTGCCCTTGAGAAATCAAGATCAAAGAAGCACACGGAGACCCAAGGGTATTGCTGGGGCAGGCTGCTGTCTTCCAGGCACATCCTAAGGGATGACATTATCCTGGGGAAGTCTCCAGGGCTCAGGACCGGCTTTGCAGTCTTGCAGTTCTAATTTGTCAGCACACCAAGAATTCATCGGTAAAAGATATGTGGGCATCAAACTTGCAGAGACTGTAAAAACTAGGGTGACAGTTGATTAATTTGACAATAAGGTCTATAACATGAGAGAAGTGGACCCTCGCATGTTTTGCTAATGTGCCCTTTCTTTCGGAAAGCTACATAGGAAATCCAGTTATTAATAGAAGTACACTGATGCATTTACAGAGAGAAACAAAGCTGCCAGGAGATCAGGACTCATAGATTTTCTGGCCAGCGCATTGTCTTCCTAGAGGGACAGAGACCAGGAATTGAATTATAATCAGAAAGTAGTTCTGGGAACTATTGAGGATAGTGTGGCCGTCACCTCTTCTAGTTGTTGTTAAGTGCTGTCGAGTCAGTTCCGACCCATAGCGACCCTGTATAACGTTTCCAAGGAGCAGCTGGTGAGCTTGAACTGCCAACCTTATAGTTCAAACGACTTTGCAGTCCTGTGCATTAAGCCACAGTGCCACACCAGGACTGTTTCTAGTTAGATGACCATTATGTTTGGTCCTCTGGCATAGTTGTTCAATACTATGGTAAACACAAATCAGATCCCTCTGTAATTGCCTACTTCTCTTTTCCCATTACTTAACATTGGTAGTGGTGGTGGTGGTGTGCCATGCAGTCGGTCCTGACTCATAGTGTCCCTGCATAGGGTTTCTGAGGTTGTAAATCTTTACCGGAGCAGAAAGCCTTATCTTTCTCCCGTGGAACAGCGGATAGTTTCGAACTGCTGACCATGGGGTCAGTAGCCTGACTCGTAACCACTATGCCACATTAGTCCCTGGGTTTTATTTGTCATTTTATCTCCAGCCTTAACTCAGTGCTATGACTGAAGAGGAGTCCTGGTGTGGTGCTGTAGGATAAGCACTGGATCAGAAGGTCTTTTTGAAATGCAAGGTCAGCAGTTCAAACTCACCAGCTGCTCCTCGGAAACCCTATACAGGCTCGCTATGAGTTGGAACTGACTTGATGGCACTTAACAATAACAACATGACTGTAGAGGAGTCCTTGTGTGGCGCTGTTAGGAGAAGTACTGGTTTGCTAACTGCATAGGCAGTTCAAACCCACCAGCTTCTCCCCGGAGGGAGAAGGTTGTTATGAGTCAGAACTCACTAGATGGCGCCTAACAACTTGACTGTAGAAGGCACAGATGGCTAATGGTCTCAAGTTTAACCATTGTTAGGTTGGCACAGGAGCAGGCAGTGTTTTGTTCTGTTGTGGATAGGGTCTCTCTGAGTCAGAACTGACTCAGTGGCACCCAACAACAACATGTCTTATTTTGGATTGCTACAAACAGACTTCTGTGAGGGTAAGACTGGAAAATCCCTTTCCTTTCTAATTTACTATGGATTTATGGTTTTATAGCCTTTCTGTTATAGTTGCTCCAGGACCACCTTCCCACCTCTAGGGCAGCTGGTTTTCCTTAAACCAGTTAACCAGTTACCATTGACTTGATTTAGACCAAGCGTGGTCCCAGGTGTGTCTACGTCGATCTGTGATCCATAGAGCTTTCCATAGCTGCTGTTTTCAGTATTCAGAAGTAGATCGCCGGGGGTTTCTTCCAAGAATTATTATTTTGTTAGCTGCATTGAAATCCATCTCCATGCTTCCTGTACAATGGCAATGAGAGACTAATTTTCTTCCAGTACCTTCAATTCATAGATGAAGGGGAAGGAAGGGAGAAAGGACCCCAGGACTGCTGAGAGATTGAGGAAGAGAAAGAGAATGGAAAGAACTGAGTGAGGAGGGGGATAGAGCAGGATGGAGCCACCATCGGAGAGAAAACAATCCAACTGGCTCCAGTGGAGGTCGAACAGGCTTCAGAATCCTGTTTACTCAGCTGTACTCATGGGCATTCTCTTATTGCATGAAAACCTCCTCTGTGTGTACAGTCTCTTTCTTGGAGTACCCATCCATTTTCTTGACTTTCACTTCCTGGATGACTTAACCTCTGTGTTCTGTGCCCATGGTTTATCTTCTACCAGACTTTTTTTTTTTTCCTTTTTGTAGCTAGGCATGTAAAATGTATATATATATATATAAACTTTTTATTGTGAATTGGATGAAGGTTGACAGAGAAACTCATCAGTTTTACATTTAACAAATCATACCCACTTCATATCTTCTCTTGAACTGCAGTTCCCTCCGTGTAGTGTGACTGATCCCACTGTGTTTCTGGTTTCTTTTACTCTGGTTCCCAGCCCTTTTGCACTTTGTCCTGGGGTAAATGCTGCCCTTTGGATTTCAAGTGGTTAACCATTCTATGACATGTGTGTGTCACTAGGGTTATTGTTCTCTCTAAAGACCTATCTAATGGTTGATTGAGCCACAAGGGTGGATTCAGTTCCAGACATGAAGGGTGACCAACGGCTGTAGTCTCAGGGTTCTGCTATTTTCTATCTGACCTACTAATGGGATCCCTTTCACAGCAGTTGGTACTGGTAGCCAGGTACTGTCTAGTCTCAGGGTCTTGGAGACTGATGTTCCTGTGGTCCATTCGTCTTCTGGACTAATTGTTTCCTAGCTTCTTCCATTTTTATCATTCCTCTGTCCTTTGGACAAAGAGCAACCAATAGTTGTACCTTAGATGGCTATTCATGAGTTTGTTTGTTTTTTTCTTCGAGTTTTTTCTGTTGTGATTTGGGGAAAGTTTGCTGAGCAAATCAGTTTTTCAGTTCACAGTTCATACACATGTTAAATCATGACATTGATTGCAATCCCCACAATGTAACAGCCCTCTTCCCATTTCCTCCCCATGTTTCCCATTCCATTCATCCCTCTTTCCTGTCCCTTCCTGCCTTCTGAATGTTCTACCTGGGCAAATGCTACACTTTTGATCTCGGATGATTGGTTGTTCTAGGGAGTGTGTAATGAGGTGGGGAGCATGATGGAAAACAACCTCCCTGGTGTTATTGTTCATCTTACAGCCCTGCTGTTGTTTGGCTGAAAGCTGAACCAGGGGAATGAGTTCAGTTCCAGTCTTGAGGGTTCCACCAGTCTCTCTCAGACAAATAAGCCCAATCCTTTTTAATGATTGAGTTTTGCTCTACATTTTCCTCTACTGAATCCAGGACTTCCTGCTGTGATCCTTTTCAGAGCAGCCAGCAGTGGTTGTTGGTTTTAAAGTGTAATAAATTGTAACCATGAGTGTGATGTTTTTTCTGAGTTCTGTGTCCTTCTAGTGAATCACTGAACCTGAGGGTGGTCTTGGGAATCACTGGCACACACAGATTGCTGAGAGGAAAAGGAGGATGGTGTATCCAGACACCCCTTACTCTGTGGAGTTCCACCTGCTGCTCTGGCTGCTGCTGGGTTGTCCCTTTCACTGGTCCTAGTTTCTCTTCTTCACTCTCAAAGCTGATGCACGCCAGGGCTCAGTCCAGGCCTCAATCTCTTCTCTGTCTACGTGCATTCTCTTGGTGGTCTCATGAGTAACATCCAGCTGCTCCTACAAGGAACTTGGTGACTCAGTGGTTAAGCAGTCTTTTGCTAACTGGGAAGTCAGTGGTTTGAACCCAGCAGATGCTCTGTAGTTGGTTCACGATTTGGTGTGAGTGAAACAAGGTACAGAAGTCCACTCCTCCCAAGTCACCTTCTCCACCAGACTGGAGTGGAATTCCTGTATCAGGAGGCAGAACAGCTGCTCCCTGGGGAACGGGATAAGTGCTGGGCTTGGTTGTGGGGCTCCACGGTACGCTCCTATTTGGCTGCCAGAGATGACAGGACCTGGGAGGTACCTGAGGAGCAAGGGCCAGACCCAGGGCCTGAACCCCCACTTCCCCCGGGCTTTGTGTAGCATGGTGAGACCCATTCCTCAGAGCCTTAGCCAATGCACAACTGTCCTGCTCATGAGCTTTTAAGACCCCAATCACTCCTCACCAAAGTAGGATGTAGAAGATTCTCTTTATGGACTGTTGTATTGTTGTTAGGTGCCATCTAGTTGGTTCTGTCTCATAGTAACCCTATGTACAACCCTATGTACAACTAAATGAAACACTGCCTGGTCCTCCACCATCTTTACAAGTGCTGTATGTTTGAGCCAATTGTTGCTGCCACTGTGTCAGTACATTTCCTTTGAGTTCCTTTTTTTTTTCCTCCATTGACTTTCCACTTTACCAAGCATGATGCCCTTCTCTGTACTGGTCCTTTCTGACACGTCCAAAGTAAAAAGACGAAGTCTCTCCATCCTTGCTTCCAAGGAGTAATTCGGCCATATTCTGGACAGTGAATAAGGAAGACCTTAGAAGAATTGATGCTTTTGAGTTATGGTGTTGGAGAATATTGAAAGTGCCATGGGCTGCCAAAAGAACCAATAGATCCATTTTGGAAGACGTGCAGCCAGAGTGCTCCTTGGAGGCCAAGATAGCCAAACTTCGTCTCTCATACTTCAGACATATTGTCAGGAGGGACCAATCGCTGGAGAAGGATATCATGTTTGGTAAGGTGGAGGGTCAGAGAAAAAGAGGAAGACCCCCAGAGAGATGGATTGGCCAAGTGGCAGCATCGGTGGACTCAAGCGTGGCAACAGTAGTGATGTTGGCCCAGGATCAGGCAGTGTTTCGTTCTGCTGTGCATAAGGTCGCTATGGGTCAGTACTGACTCGATGGCACCTAAGAACAACAACATGGTATACTCAATATTCTTCACCAACACCATGGTTCAAATGCATGTTTTTTTCTGGTCTTTCTTATTGATTGTGCAGCTTTTGCATGCATATGAAGTAATTGAAAATACTATGACATGGTCAGGTGCACCTTCATCCTCAAAGTGATATCTTCACTCTTCAATATTTTAACAAGGTCTTTTGCAGTAGTTTTGCTTAATGTATTACATCATTTAATTTCTTAACTTCTGCTTCCATGAGTGTTGATTTTGAATCTAAGTAAAATAAGATCTTTGGTAACTTCAGTCTTTTCTCTGGTTATCATGATGTTATGTATTGGTCCAATTGTAAGGAAATTCGTTTTCTTTACATTGAGGTGCAATGTATGGATTGAGATTCAATCCATACTGAGGTCTGTATTCTTTGATCTCATCAGCCCTCCAAGTCCTCTTTGCTTCCTGCAAGCAAGGTTGTATCACCCTCATATTGCAAGATGTTAATGAGTCTTCCTCCAATCCCATATTCTTCATCATATAATCCAGCTTCTTGGATTATTTGCTTAGAATTCAGATTGAATAAATATGGTGAAAGGATACAAACCTGACACACCTTTCTTGATTTTAAACCTGTATAGGGTTAGTGAACTGCAAGGTCAGCAGTTCGAAACTACCAGC
>NW_006408612.1:3135140-3140080 GCF_000296735.1 Chrysochloris asiatica
TATTATATATATATATATGAAAGGGAGGAGCTCTGGTAGCGTAGTGGTGTTGGGCTGCTAACCACAAGGTTAGCAGTTTGAAACTACCAGCTGTTCTGTGGGAGAAAGTTTAGGCTTTCTGCTCCCATAAAGACTCACAGCTTTGGAAAGCCTATGTAGGGTTACTGTGAGTCAGAACCAACTCCACAGTACACCACTGCTACCACCTCCATAGGGAACGGGTTGCTGGTATACCAGACATATTTTTGTCTGTCAGTTGGCTATTCCCACCTGAATATTAACATTTTGTTATTATATATACTAACATATATTAACATCGTATTAACATCTTGTTGCGGACATCATTTTCCTTCACCTCCCTCTGCTATGAAAGTTGGAAAAAGAAATACTTACTTTCCCTGCCTCTCTTGTGGTCATGAGACACAAATCAGGCCACTGAGACATAAACCAAGTTTACTTTCGGTTTTGGGGTTTCTGGGAAAACTTGCTTTCCTGATGAAAGACACAGCTGTCTTTGACAAACCTTGCTCTCTTCTTCCTGCCTGGAAGGACTACCTGACAACTAGACCTATGGCAGCCATCTTGTCATTCCAGAAAGAAAGATCAGGAGATACCCAGACTCCAGGTCTGATTTTGTTCAGCTGCTGGACCGACATCAGTGACTACCTTCACATTTCTTAGTCTGTGAAGAAGAAGAAAAAAGTTCTTTGTAGGAACCATTCTTTTCAAGCTTAGTGTCACTTGCATTTAAAACTCTCTCTGATGAACGGTTGTCTAAAATTCATCTTTCTCAACTTCCTACCCCATTACCGTTTCCTCCTTATTTTCCTATTTTAATGATGGCACTGCTGTTCTCTCGTTCTCAAAACTTTGAGGTAAGAGCTGCCTTTCCCCTCCAACCTTGTTTACCCTATTCTCACACCCGCCATCACTCCCACGGCAGGCATCCTCCCTCTCTCCTGGGTTTGATCGTCTCTTGTAGTGGTCACACACTATTCCCAGATAGTTCTCACTCACAGTTATGGAGCTTATTAGGAAAGCTGACAGGGTACCATTCAGGATGAGAAACAACTCAGGATACGCTGTTCTCTGGTCAGGAACACCTCTTCTCAGCTTTACCACAGGCATGTCTTATTCTTGTCCTTGGTCTCTCAGCCATGCAGCACAGAAAACACCAGGGGGACCATGTAATAATGCTCCTTCATCTATAAGGCTGCTCTCTGAAGCATGTCCAAACTGGATGCCCAACTGCTCAATGGGAAAAGAATACGGCTGTATTGTGCTCTTTCATTTCTTTGTGATATAACTGTATGTTATCAGCCTGTGAATACTCCCTTATCTTTTTCTTCAATTGAATTTTACAGTATCTGTATTGCTTTGCTTCCTGTGTTTCCAGCACTTCATTGGATCTTTATCTTAATAGCTTTAGAGGTTCATTTTAGAATTCAACATTCAATAGGTTGAGGATGTCAAAGCATATTTAAAAAGAAATCCTTTGTGTTTAGATGATTAAAAAATTCCCCCTCTATTATTAGAAGTCCTACCCTAAATATCTTCAGGAAAAGTAAGCAGTGGAACAGATTTTCAAAGGCATAGAGAGAAATAAAAAAAGTGGATTTTACTTAAGCTTGGCATTGTTTTGATTATCTGAAAGAGAGTCATAATCAAATATCAAAATCAAGATAATTAAAAAACATATATACTTTAAAATTTTACTACCTGATGCATTGGGCAAATCTGCAAAAGACCTTTTCAAAGTGTTAAAAAGCAAAGATGTCAGCTTGAGGACTAAGATGTACCTGATCCAAACCATGGTATTTTCAATAACCTCATGTGCATGCAACAGCTGGACAATGAATATGGAAGATCGATGAAGAATTGAAGTCTTTGAATGATGGTCCTGGTGAAGAATATTGAATATATGATAGACTGCCAGAAAAACAAATCTGTCTTGGAAGAAGTGCAGCCTGAATTCGTAGCATAGTGACTTCATCTTGCCTACTACTCAGAAACCCTATACAGGGTTGCTATGAGTCAGAACTGCCTCGATGGCACTAAACAACAACAACTTTGGACATACTATTCCTGGAGAAGGACATCATGCTTGGAAAAGTTGTTGTTGTTAGGTGCCATTGAGTTGGTAGTGACCGTATGCACAGCAGAACGAAACACTGCCTAATCCTGGGCTAACCTCACCATTGTTGCCACGCTTGAGCCCATCATTGTTGCCACTTGGCCAAGCCATCTCATTGGTGGACTTCCTCATTTTCTCTGACCCTCCACCTTACCAAACATGATATCCTTCTCCAGAGACTGGTCCCTTTCCTGACAATATGTCCAAAGTATGAGAGACGATGTTTGGCCATCCTGGCCTCCAAGGAGCACTCTGGCTGTACTATTGGTTCTTTTGGCAGCCCATGGCACTTTCAATATTCTCCTCCAACACCATAACTCAAAAGCATCAATTCTTCTATGGTCTTCCTTATTCACAGTCCAGGTTTTGCATGCATATGAGGCTATTGAAAATACTATGGCTTGGGTCAGGCGCACCTTAGTCCTCAAATTCTTCAACACTTTAAAAAGGTCTTATGCAGCAGATTTGCCTAATGCAATACGTCCTTTGATTTCTTGACTACTGTTTCAATGAGTGTTGATACTTGGAAAAGTAGAGGGTCAGCAAAAGAGAGGAAGACCCTCAAGAGCTGCATTAGCACAACAGTGGGCTCAAACATACCAATTATTGTGAGCATGGCTGGGATGAAGCTCTTTCATTGTGTTATACATGGGGTTACTATGAGTCAGAGCCAGCTTACTGGTACCTAACATACCAACAGCAGCATATATTATATATTGCTTTCAAGGAAAGGTTCTATATATTGGAAAAAAGGGAAAAGAATAGTAATAACATAAAGCAGTGATGGATTTATTTCTAAAATGCTGGAAAATTATTTAAAAGAGAGCTTCTGTTCTAGATTAGTTGAACAAACCTTAATTTCCTTGTATTTATTCACCTACTATTGATTTTTATTTGCTGAATTTTGCAGTTAAATTCTATCACATAAGGATGCCTCTACAAGTAGAATAGTATTTGGATCTGTTACTTTTGAATTGGGACAAACAGCACAGGCCTACAATTGATTTTCTTATTTCTATACTTATGTTGATGTAATAGCTGTCATTGATGGGGTATTTTATAGGATTTATACTGAAGGGATTAGAAAGGATTCAGACATTTTTAAACAATGAGTAATGAAAGAAATGATAGGGGGAAGAAAAGCATTGAACATTAGCTCAGTGATATTTAGATACTGAAGCAGGTATCTGAAAAACAGCACAACTCGTTGGCTACAACTTGAGTGACATTTGACACTATTGCTGCCACCACATCTCTTCCTTTTTCCTTGGCTTATGAGAGTTACCGCTGGATTGCAGCTGAGAACTGACAATGTGGGAACATCCCTTACTTCCTACAGCTAATAAATGTTGACATGTCTTTCTCCTTTCTATCCAATCACTGGCTTACCAGAAAGAAAAATGGGAGGAGCTTATGGGACTTTGCTAGAGAATCATAGTGATTATTTAGAAGAGATTGAAAAGATACAGAACTAGGCTTAACAAAGATGAGGCTTGGAAAAGAAACCCACAAAACCAAGAGGGAATAGAAAAAAGATAAACAGGCAAGGAGTCCGTTGGTTGGGTTCTTTGCCACTCAGATAGTAGTGCTAACTCATGGTCATGTGTAGAATTAAGTTGTTGCAAAATAACTATATTTGGTCAAAATAAGATTTCCAACTTAATTGGTATATTAGTGCTATTAATGATGATGATGAAAGTATTAATTTTAGTTGTTTTTGAACCAATGGGATGACTAGACACAGTGCCGGGGGCGTGATATATATATTCTCTCATTCCTATAATCACTCTGCAAAGGACTTTTTGAAAAAAAAAAAAAAATTTCTGATTAGGAAATGGAGGTTCATTATGGAAAATTTGAAAAGCAACAGCAACATGAATGTTCATGTACAAGTTTTGCTCGAACACTTGTTTTCAATTCTTTTGTGTATATTCGAAGTAGAATTGCTGGGTCATACTGTACCTCTATGTTTAACTTCTGGAGGAATTACCAGAATGTGTGGCACTGTGGGTTAATGCACCAGCGTGCAAAGTCGTTTGAACAAGATCAGTGGTTCAAGCTCACCAGCTGCTCTTTGCAAACCCTATACAGCGTCGCTATGGGTTGGAACTGACTCAATGGCACTTAACAACAACAACATTCCAAAATGGCTGCACCATTTTACATTCTCAGCAGTGAATGAGGGTTCCAGTTTTTTCACGTCTTCATACATGCTTGTGAGTTTCAAACAATATTTTTACAGCAATCTTCTTATTGTTAAGTGCCGGTGAGTTGATTCTGACTCATAGCAACCAAAGAGCAGCCAGCGAATTTGGAACTGTTGATATTGCAGTTCAAACTCACCTTGCATTTCAGTGCATTATCCTGCAACACCACATCAGGACTTAGTAGCTGTGAAATGGTATCTAATTGTGGTTGATTTGCATTTCTCTAAAGTTGAGCATTTGAAAATTGACATATTGGCCATTTGTATATCTTTCTTAGAGAAATGTCTGTTCAAGTCCTTTTCCCACTTAAAAAAATTGCCTTTTTGCTGTTTAGTTGAAAGAAGTGTTTATATATACTCTGGATACTAGCTTCTTAATAAATACAATGATTTTCAAATATTTTCTTACAGTATGTGAAATGCCTTTTCACTCTCTTGATGGTATCTTTAGATGCACAATTTTATAATTTCCTTTTGTTGCTTGTGCTTTTAGTGTTACATCTAAGATCTATTGCCAAAATCAAAGTCATAATGATTTATCCCTGTGTTTCAGTGTAAGAATTTTATAATTTTAGTTCTTACATTTGAGTCTTGGTTCCA
>NW_006408612.1:3141425-3142725 GCF_000296735.1 Chrysochloris asiatica
CCTGTCCCTATCTACCCTGTATACAGAGGGGATCAGATTGATACTTGATGTGAAGACTCCTCCCTGTTGTTCTTATTTCCAACACACCCTTCTTCCCAACCCTTCTGAATTTTTCTTTAGGTAAATGTTGCCTTTCTGATCTTGAATGGTTGGCCATTCCATGGTGAGCATACCTGACTAGTGTTTTTATCCCTCATATAGACTTGAAAATGGGGCCATGGGGGTGAGTTCCAGACTTGAAGGGTGGCTAAGGGCCATATTCTGGGATCCTACAGTCTCTTTCTGACCAGTAAGTCCTGTTTTTTTTATTTTTATTTTTTAACTAATTTTGAATTTAGTTCCATATTTTCTCTGTTCTATCTGGGACCTTCTGATGTGATCCCTTTCAGAGCGGTAGTTGGTGGTAGCTGGGTACATCTAGTTCTTCCGGCTCAGAGTCATGGAAACTGACGACAGTCTATTCCCATCAAGATTTATAGTCTCAAAAACCCTATGGAGCAGTTCTGCTCTGTCCTTTTGGGGCGCTGTCAGTTGAAATCAACTCAATAGCTGTAGATTTGTTTCTCTTTTATTGCCCCCACTATGGGGAACTTCCAGGGACCTTGTAAGGGGCCATTTTATTTATTTATTCATTTTAACATTTTATTGCAAATTGAGTGACAATTTACAGACAAGATCATCAGTTTTACATTCAACAAATCATACAGTTTGTTTCATATCAACTATTGCGACCCCTCACCACCCCATGTAACAACAGTTATCCCACTTCCTCCCTGTGGTTGCTGTTTCCATTCCACCCATCTTCCCATCTCTTCTCAACTGTGTCCTTAGGTAAATGCTCTTTTGATCTTGAATGATTGACCATTCTATGGTGAGCATACCTTACTAGTGTAGGTGTCCCCCTTATAAACGTATCTACTGCTTGGCTTCACTGCTCTCTGTCAATTTGTTGTACTGTGGTGGATTATGTGTTGCTGAGATTCTGGAAGGTATACCAGTGGTATTTAAATACCAAAAGGATGCAGCCATGGTTGACAGGTTTCAGCTGAGTTTCCAAACTAAGACAGATGAGGAAGAAGAAGAGACAGACTACTTTGGAATACTTTGTCACTGAAAGCTTTATAAATAGCAGTGGAACATTGTTAGCATCTGAATATAGAATATTGAAACATGAGGAAGAACACTAGAATATTATCAGATACAGGGCCGAAAGATGAGCCCCTCAGATTGGAAGGCACTCAAAAAGCTACTGGGGAAGAGCTGCCTCCTCAAAGCGAAGTTGACCGTGATGAAGCGAATG
>NW_006408612.1:3145190-3150370 GCF_000296735.1 Chrysochloris asiatica
AAGAGATCCGTATTTGTGCCCATTCCAAAGAGAGGTGACCCAATGGAATGTGGAAATCATCAGACAATATCGTATAAGTAAAATTTTCTAAAGTTAATTGAAAATGACTGCAGCAGTCCATTGAGAGGGAGCTGCCTGAGGTTTAGGGCAAATTCAGATGAAGACGTGGAACTAAGGATTTCATTGCTGATTTATGATAGATCCTGATTGAAAGCAGAGAATATCAGAAAGTTGTTTACCTATGCTTGACTATGCAAATGTTTATGATTGTATGGATCATGACAAGGTATGGGCAACATTGTGGAAAATGAATATTCCAGAAGACTTAATGGTGCTCATGAAAACCTGTACATAACCAAGAGGCAGTCATTTGAGTAGAGCAAGGAGACACTGAATGGTTTAAATCAGGAAAAATGTGCACCAGGGTTATATTTGTTCACCATATTTATTTAATCTGTATGCTGAGCAAATAATCTGAGAAACTGGATTATATGAAGAAACTCATGGCATCAGGATTATAGGAAGACTCATTAAGAACCTGCAATCGTCAGATGATACAACATTGCTTACTGAAAATGAAGAGGTCTTAAAGTACTTACTGATGAAGATCAAAGACCACAGCCTTTGGTAGGGTTTGCATCTCAATGTAAAGAAAACAAAAATCCTTACCACTAGACCAACAAATAATGTCACGATAAATGGAGCAAAGACTGAAGTTGTCAAAGATTCATTTTGTTCAGATCAACCATCAACACTCATGGAACCAGCTGTCAAGAAATCAAATGCCTTATTTTATTAGGCAAGTCTGCTGGGCAAGACTTGTTCAAAGTGTTGAAGAGCAAAGATGTCAGTTTGAGGACTAAATTGCACCTGATCTAAACCATGTTATTTTCAGTAGTCTCATGCATGTGAAAGTTGGACAGTGAATAAGGGAGACTGTAGAAGAATCTATACATTTAAGTTATGGTTTTGGAGGAAAATATTAAAAGTGCCAAGGACTTATGGAAGAACACACAAATCTATGTTGAAAGAAGTACAGCCAGAATACTCCTTAGAAGCCAGGATGGCCATACTTTGTCTCTTACAATTTGGACAGGATAAGGGCATTGGTGGTAGTGGTGTACAGCAATTAATAAATGACTGAAACCCATACTACAGGGAGACTCCTGCATTTTAGAGAAGTTCACTTCATACCCGTTTACCCTAAGTCATTCTCCAACTTGGTATATTTTAATAATTCTGATAGACATATTTATAAATTATATTTAACATGACTATTTAAGGAGCTCTGGTGGAGTAGTGATTATGAATCGGGCTGCTAATCTCATGGTCAGCAGTTCAAAACTACCAGCTGTTCCGCTGAAGAAAGATGAGGCTTTCTGCTCCTGTAAGGATTTACAGCTTTGGAAAACCTATGCAGGGTCGCTATGAGTTGGAAGTGTCTCCACGGCACATAACAACAACTTAAAAATACAGAATATCGTTTTTCTTCTACTTGATAATTGAAAGTCAGAATATTGAGCATCAATCAATACCTTGTGTGTTATAATAGAAGTCTTTGGGTGGTGGAAACGATTAATAAGCCCAGCTGTTGCCCGAAAGATTGGAGGAAACACTTCAAAAGACAGCCCTGGTGATTGCTTGTGAAAAACCAGCCATTGAAAACCCTCTGGAGCATAGTTGTGTTCTGACACATATAGGGTCTCTATGGGCCAGAATCAACTCAATGACAACTGGTTTTTATGGTTGTTTTAGTGATTTTGAGATGGGTAGAGTATCTTTTCTAATACTAACTGTCTCTGGTGGTTTTGCTTTGTTTCAGTTTCACCTGCCTTTGGTTTGTGTGTCTCATCCCTTCCTGTCTTGGAGTTGTTGTCTCTTGCTTGTCGCTCTGCAGGTGACTGTCCTCTTTCCTTGCCGTGCACAAACATGACTTACTGCTTCTACTTCTTTGAACTCAAAATCCAGGTGACCAAGTTGACTAGACTATCTCTGTAATGTGAGTGTATGCATTGTGTTTGCCCCCCGAGGGTTTCTCCTCTGAGTAAAGTGTAAGGGATTCCAGAGTGTTTGTATTTTGCACCTTGACTTTGATTACACAAAGCTTTCTCTTCTTTCGTTCTTCACCTGTGCTTTTTCCTAAATAATTGAGATTTTTAGATAAATATTCTCTGACTAGTTGAGTTATAATTGTAATGAGATTAATGAATGCTTTTAATGAATATTTATTGAGTGCTGGAAATACCTTCTAGGTGCTTAGGATTCATCAGTGAGCTGAACAGAAGACCTCTGCTCTCATTTGACCAGAGGGAAGAGATAATAAATAAAAAACATAATGAACACATAAATTATATGGTATGTTTGAAGGCAATATGTGTTATGGAAAAACAAAAGACCAAATAGAGCCCAGAGTGCTGTGATGAGAACTGTAATGTAAGAGGGGTAGTCAGAGAAGTGCTTATTGGGAAAATGTGATTTGAGCGAAGAGACTAGGGAGTTAAGTAAGCAAAGTGTGGGGTAAGACTATGCCAACAATGGGACAATGAGTGTGAATACCCTAGTGCTGGAGCATGCACAGATGACTGTTCCACTGTTCCAGGACTGTTAAGGAGGCTTTCGTGGCTAGGGTGAAGTGAGCAAAGAGGTCTGAGGGAGAATGAGGCAGGTCATGTAAGGACTGGATGGCTAGTTTAAAGGTCAGACTGACAGTTTAAGAATACCATCATGGTTAAATTGTTTAGAAGATACGGTGGGGAGGGAGTGTATGGCGTAAGTTGTTGTTGTTGAGTTATTGAGTCAGTTCTGACTCATCGCAACCCTTTATAGGGTTTTGGAGGAATGGCTGGTGGATTTGAAGTGCTGAATTTTTGGTTAGCAATGCAGGGGACAAGGAGCTCTGGTAGCGTAGTGGTTACAAATCGGGCTGCTAACCTCAGGGTCAGCAGTTCAAAACTACCAGCTGTTCCACGGGAGAAAGATGAGGCTTTCTGCTCCCGTAAAGATTTACAGCCTTGGAAACCCTGTACAGGGTCGCTGTGAGTCAGAATTGACTCCACGCACGGCACATAACAACAATGCAGGGGACGCCTTTTAGGAACCTATTGCAGTAACCCAGGTTAGAGAGGACGGTGGCTTGGATCAGGGCGCTAGCAGTGGAGATAGTGAGATTATATTCTGGAGGTAGAAACCATAGGACTTGATCACGAATTGAATGTGGTAATGTGCAAGAAAGAAAAGACCTGGTTTTTGACCTGGTTAATTAGAAGGCTGGTGATCCTATCAGTAACCATGGGGAAGGATGTAGACAGGGCATGCTGAGGAGAGAAAAGAAGAGGAGTTCAATTGTGTTTGAGTTTGAGAGGTTTACTAGACATTCTGGAGATACTGATTTACTGGGTAGGTTATTGGCTATGTTACTGGAGTTTAGAAGAGAAGTCTGAGCTGAGATAGAAATTTGGAGATCACTGCTGTGTAGATGATAGTTGAAGTCATGAGACACCAAGAGGGTGAAAGTGAAAAGAGAAGGGGACCAAACTTAAGCCCTGCCATCCTTCCACAAGAAAAGTTCATGGAGATAGGGAGTAAGCAGCAAAGGAAACTTCATAGGATCGACTAATGAAGTAGAAGGAAAACAAAAAAAAAAATAGGATCGACTAATGAAGTAGAAGGAAAACAAAAAAAAATGAAGAATATGTCTTGGAATGGGTCAAGTGAAGATGTTTCTAAATATTCAGATAGATTATGTCATGTGAAACACACCAGAAAAAGAAAAGACCCCAACCTGAGTTTGCATTTGAAGTTTGGTATCCAGGTGATGTGGTGAACAGGTCGACTTTTCTAGTCTGGTTGGCAGTGGGCTGCTTCAGACTCAGTCCTGGGTCTTGGAATGGTGCTGTGAGGAAACTTGTAATTACTGAAAATAAAAGCAAAATCTTTAACACTGAGGTGTGGGGCAAATGCATGGTTTATTAAACAGTAATGAAATTACTCTACTTCATCTAGGTAAAGAGAGATGAAAAGTCAAGTAGAGAGGCACAGTGGGCAGGAGGTCAGATACCATGGATGAAGTTTTGAAAATAAAAGGTGTTATTTCTTCACAACAGATGGGTGGAAAGGACCGGGAGTCAGCATCCCTGTGATAAATACTGAGCAGCCAGGAAGCCAATGATCACAGCTGAGACATGTGGGCTGCTGTGAAACTCACAAGTGATGTTATCAATAAAGCCAGAGTTGGCAAGTGATTAACAAATAAACAACATATGGCTCATCAGTTGCCATATCCCTGGAAATATCTCTTAGGAGATGGTGTACCTTTAAATCAATTTCGGATTAGTACACTCTTACTTTCAACACATATGACAGTTGTGAAATTGTAACTATCTGGTCTACCTAAGCAAAATTGCTACTCAGAAGGCAACATAGACTTCCGATCCTGAATAAGATCAAGTAGAGGCAATTATGAAAAGACTGAAAAGTGAAGACAAGATGGCCAGGGACTTCAATTTCTGAGGAATAATAGCACAGAAATGGGTTCCTTGGGTTTTCTTCTTGCTTCATACATTTTTCAGTTTGGTTGCTGGATGCAGGAAGGGGTAGGGACTAACCAGGAACACAGAAATGCTAGTGGAGACATGAAAAAAATGCCCCAGAAAAAAACCTCCCTCTCTAACCAAAAGACAAAGAAAAGATAGCCTAGCAAGACAGAAATCTTTGGATGATAGTTGCCTTGCTCCAGTCAAAAATCACTGTGGTCTCACCCCTACCCTTGTCAGCTACCCCTAAACTTCCAGCCATACTTGACTGTAATGAAGTGGACACAAGTTCATTGTGGAAAGTGAAGACCACAACACTAGGTGCCACAGTCTTCAGTGATGCAGATTGTTTTGATGGATGTGTTTTCTATCGATGGGGACAAAAATGAATGGCCTATGTATGTGCAGACAAGTCCAAATTTCGACCAGGCTCTCATCTTGGAAGTTATTAAAGTTCAAAGTCGGTGAAAGAATGAATGTACCAGTAGGCAGTCATTCATTCAAGAAAGATACTGCCCTTTAAAACTGCAAGGAGGAAGAAATATAATGATCATAATCTCAGTTTCAGTTGGTTTAACATTATAGGGGCATCCAATGAAGCAGAAAATGGAACTATATATAGTCTCATGTTTGTAAATAAAATTTTAT
>NW_006408612.1:3150470-3151803 GCF_000296735.1 Chrysochloris asiatica
TTTTTATATTTTTGAGCAATTCCTGGGGCCCAGAGTGGAAAAGGAAAAAAAAATTTTTTTTAAAAGCTGTCAGAGCCTCTGTGAATTCATCAAGCATTCACTCTTGGCATGAATCCTCTGGCGGAAGAGGGCCAGCTGTGTGTGTTGGTGACGTTAGCATCATCGGTCCTTGCCAACAACAAAAATTGCTCACTGAACTGCAGTGCCAGCTCCAGGGATTTCCATCCACTTCTCCAGTACCAGCATTTCCAGGCCCTCATTGTCCATACAATATTTATGGTGTACTGGTTTTCATGAAAAAGGTCTATACTGGCCAAGACGGAAAACCAAAAGTGTGCTGTATATTCTTGTGAGAAATTCTTTTAAAACTTTAAAAAAAAAAAAAAAAGGCAAAACTTTCTTCTGAGAATCTTCCAGGAAACTTGGCAATCCTGGTACATGCTTCCTTTTTTATTAATTTTAAACTTTTTATTGTGAATTATGTGGGTTTACATGGAAGAACATCAGTTTTACATTCATCCTATTATATTTTGTTTCATTGCAATGATCACAATCCCCTCCATGCATCATCAGATAACCAAAGGATACACCCCACAGGCCAGCACCAGCCCCCTGACCATCAGCACACAGTCCCTCTCCCTCCCTGAGTCCAGTGTCCCCAGCTGCTTCACCTGTCCATGTCATCAGCTCTGTCTCCATCTGGGTAGGGTCACGCTCTCTACTCTTCTCACTTGATGAGCCCAGGAACCTCCGCTCCTAGGCTGCAAAATCAACCACTCCCCTCCTTTTGTCAAAAAACATCTACCTCTACATTTCCGACCCTCACAGTCAGTCCTCATGGCAATTATTCACTATTGTACCACAAGAGTCTTATCCCCATTTCCTTTCACCAGCCCGGTCACAACAGATTGGAAATCATTCAGTGGAGGTTCTACTTACCCCTGCCCTGTCTGGAGCTAGACTCCCTCTTGAAAGTTTGTAAGCCAGTCACTTCTTGCATTTATAGCTTCTCCCCCCATTTTGGTTAGCCAATGTCTAAGTTGCCCATCCCTGTCAACCCTGTGTACTGAAGGGGTGGGAGTGATCCTTGCTGTAAAGATTTGTTCCCTTTTAAGAAAGGTGTGTGACAAGGTTGTATTCTTTCACCACACTTATTCAACCTGTATGCTGAGCCAAATAATCTTAGAAGTTAGGTTATATGAAGGAAAACATGGCACCAGGAGTGGAGGAAGACTCATTAACGACCTGCAATATGCAGATGATACAACCTTGCTTGCTGAAAGTGAAGAGGACTTAAAACATTTACTGATGAAGATCAAAGACCACAGCCTTC
>NW_006408612.1:3152161-3154864 GCF_000296735.1 Chrysochloris asiatica
CTGGAGAAGGATATCATGTTTGGTAAGGTGCAGGGTCAGAGAAAAAAAGGAAGACACCCAACGCGATGGATTGGCCAAGTAGCATTGATGGACTCAAGTGTGGCAACATTAGTGAGGTTGGCCCAGGCTCGGGCAGTTTCTGCTGTGCATAAGGTCACTATGAGTCCGTACCGACCCAATGGCACCTAACAACAACAACAACAACATCCATACGTATGGGTAAAGTTCATCAAATTGTAGGGGATTACTCTTTTTTTTTCCCCTCTTCTTTCATCTTCTAGTCGAGTTCTGATCATGCATCCATCAAAGCCAGGTCAAGTGGGTACTATCTGCAAGTATGGGTGTTCTTGTGAGTCTCCCCTCACTTCATATCAGGTGGATGTTTCACTCTCCGCTCTAGTCCTCTCTGGCCATGCCATGTCACCGCTTCTGGGCCCAGGAGTCCCTGGGTCATGCTGTAACTGCTGGCCATCCAAGTCTCCACCTGGGTTCACAGGAGTGTATTAAATGTGGTTGGACTTAGATCCCAACTTCATTCCTGTTTTTTCTCCCTCTTCCCCTTATCCGTGACCAACGTGGTCACCAGCCCGACCACATGCCTGCTTGTGTATTCCTCTTGAGTCTTAGCATTGGAAGGGAGTTTGCTCTGTGGGGACCCGACCACTTGCCTTGATGGCTCCCGGGCAAACAGCTTATTTGTTCTTGTAGTAATCAATCACACTGCCATTATTGTTTCTGATTTTTCCTGCTGGTCTTTCTTCACGAAGTATCTTCTGTTCTTCTAGCCACTCCAGGCTGGAAAGTGCCATGGGCTCAGACAAATTCCCACCTCAGACAATTCTGAATGGGATTCTGGTTTCCATCTATGGTCTCATGCAATGCACAAGCTCCACAGGAGGTCTCTTTCACTGGGCCCTTTAAGGTATTCCAATCAGTTATAGGCTGAAGATGGACTTACAAGCTTTCTATTGTGATGTTTCTGGCTATTCCTCCCTGCCCCTCAACTGTCTATTTCACAATGGTAGGCAAGGGAAACCAAGATTCAAAAGACAGCCAAGCATTTTAACATTATTCCCCTCTTTTACCCTTTCAAATCATGCCTCAATCCGTTTCCCAAAGCCCTGTTGTTACAAGGTTGTGCATACATCATCATTTACCTCTGTCCCACTTAGCCCATGCGAACCAGTCTGTTCTCCCATCCATCTTGTTTTTCCATTCTCCTCCCCCTTCTTGTGTATTGACCACCCAAACCCCCCAGCACCCAAGCTTTCCCGTGTCTATTCCCTACCCTGTGCTCTATCTTCCCCTCCATCCCTCCCCTCCTGTCATCCCATACATCCCTGTGATCAGCCATTATATATATAGTGGGTTTTTCCCCCCCTTTTGGGGTGGGTTCTTTTTTTCAGTTTTTTACAATGATGGTCCTATGTGGTATTTCTCCTTTTGTAACTAATTTCACTCAGCATAATGTCCTCAAGGTTCATCTTACATGCTTCCTTTTGATCACACAGGTCTCCTTGCATCCACAGAAATATAATGATATGGAGAAAAATGGCTCCAAATAAAATATAGGACACTATGTAGCTCTGGTAGAAAGATGAGGCGTTCTGTTCCCATAAAGATTTACAGCCTTGGAAACCCTGTGTAGGGTCGCTATGGGTCGGAAACGACTCCATGGCACATAACAACAACAACAACAACAATGTAGCTCTGGTAGTGGAGTGGTTACGAGTCTGGCTGGTAATTTCAAGGTCAGCAGTTTGAAACTGCAAGCAGTTCTGTGGGAGAAAGATGAGGCTTTCTGCTCCCATAAAGCTTTGCAGCCTCAGAAACACTATATATAATAACTATGAGTTGGAACTCACTCCACGGCACATAACACAACCATCACGTTTCATTAAACTGGAATTTCAAATAAACAATGAGTAATTTTTGATATACGATCATGCCATATATTGCATGATAATACTTATACTTTAAAAAATTTTGTTCTCTGAACTTCAGCTTTAAAAAGGCATTTCTATTTTTACTTGACATGTCTGCAATGCTATGCTTATCAGAATTCTCCACACAAAGAATCCTGTTTGGGAATGGGTGCTCTACTTTAAAAAGATGTTCAGAAGGTGAATGGGGGTGGGGAATCCCTAAGAGTCACGACTGAGTAATCACAGATAGTCTAATTTCCTTCAGACAGTCTTGGCAGGAGCAGATCGCTTGCTCTTTCTCCTGTGGAGCCCCTGGGCAGGTGGGTTAGCAGTGCTGTGTTGGACTGTTGTACCACGAGGGTTCTTTTATAAGAGGGTGATACTAATTAAATGCAGGTGTGGCTTTTGTTGTTGCTTTGTGTATGGAGCATGCTTATGAGTTTGCCTTTGTGTTGCAAATCTGGGCCTTTGCTGAATGTATGTGTGTGTATCTGCATTGCATATGCAGATAAGCTGAGCCATAAACTTCCAGGCAGCCAATGCATGGATGCACCCACGATCATCATTCATTCTCTTGAGTGCTATCTGTGATCAAATGGGACATGAAACTTACACAGTGTTGGCAAAGTAAGAGCCATTATTATTATTAATTATTTTAATGTTTTATTGTAAATTGTGTGATAGTCTACATGGGAGAACATCAGCTTTACATTCATTCTATCATCCATCATTTCATTGACATAGTTACCATCCCGCCCATGCATCCTCACCCAACCAA
>NW_006408612.1:3155216-3170736 GCF_000296735.1 Chrysochloris asiatica
GACACCACTCAATGGAGACTCCACCTTCCTCCACGCCCTCTGGATCTAGGTTCCCTCTTGAAAGCTTGTAAGTCAGTCACTTCTTGCCTTTGTATCCCTCCCCCCATTTTGGGTAGCCAATGTCCAAGTTGCCCATCCCTCTCTACCCTTTGTGTTGAGGGGGTGGGAATAGTTCTTGCAGCAGGGATTTGTTTCCTCTTTTGAGCTACTGCATTTATAGGTGTAGGTCATGTTTATCGAATTGTATCAGATGATGCTAAGAGCCATTATTATTATCTATAGATTGTTGTTGTTGTTAAGTGCCCTCGAGTTGACTGTGACTCACAGCAACCCTGTGTAATGTTTCTGAGGTGCAACTGGTGAGCTTGAGCCACCTACCTTGCAGTTCAAACCGATCTTGCAGTCCAGTGCCACACACTTTGGAAATCTGTTGTTATTATTTGAAGTTTGTTATCTATAAATAAGACATATGTTGTTGTTGTTAAGTGCCTTCAAGTCAGTTCCCCAGAATTACCCATGTCCCATCTTACATTGCTTGGCAGGAGTACTGTGGTTTTAGGGTCAGAGTAGGGTATGTTAGGGCCGTAAGCATTGATAATCGGCATTCAAATGGAATATGTGAGTTATGTATATATATTTGTGGGAGAAAAGCTAGGCTTTCTGTTCCTGCTATGAGTTAGAGCTTCGGAAATGCTTACACAGGGTCTCTATGAGTTGGAACCAACTTGACGGCACTTAATAACAAATATATATACATATATGATTACATATTTGTGTGTGTAGGTCTTAGCTATCCATAATTTAACTTCTTTTTAAATGGATCTATCTGGTAGCATAGTGGTTATGAATCAGGTTATTAACCTCAGGGTCAGCAGTTCGAAACTACCAGCTGTTCCGTGGGAGAACGATGAGGCTTTCTGCTCCTGTAAAGATTTACAGCCTTGGAAACCCTGTACAGGGTCGCTATGAGTCGGAACTGACTCCACGGCACATAAACAACAACAACAACATAATATTAGTGGCGTCTTAGTGTGGTGCAGTGTGCTAATGCATTTTACTGCAAAGTTGCTTTGAATCGCAATGCCGGCGGTTCAAGCTCACCAGCTGCTCCTCAGAAACTCTACACAGGGTTGCTATGGGTCAGGACTGACTCGATGACACTGGACAACAACAGCATAATGTTAGTGATTGAACATAAAGGTGGCATATGCCATTTTTATCAGAATGAGATGAATTGGAGTATAACATTTTTAATGAATGTGGGGTACCAAAATTTCTACTGAAAACTTTATTTTCTACAAAAAGAATATTCCACACACAAGGAAAATGAGCCAGTAAACTTAGTTGTTTCAACAATCAGTGCAAAATTATGTTGATCGCCCACAACAAAAATGGACATTTACCAAATTTGTTTAAACAGCTCACATCAATTTTTGTGCTTTTCATAATAAATGCTATAATTATAAATGAACAAATGAAAAGATGTCATAAAAGAAAATTTAATGATCAGAAAATAAATGTTACAACCAATTACTGTATTTTAACTTTTGGATAGATCTTTCATCTCTAACATTTTACATATAATTTTTCTATGTGCTTACAAATTCTTCAGTGATTTTTGTCACAATTAAGCTGCTGAGCATTATCTACTGCCATAGCTATTAAGGTAGTGAATTAAGTCTTTCTCAAATCATTGTTACATGCTGAGGGCTTTTGAATCTCTTTAGGGATGAAAATGAGCATTGTGTTGTGTGGTGGTGGTGGTGGTTATGTGCTGTGGAGTCGGAAGCTACTCATAGCGACCCTGTACAGGGTTTCTGAGGCTGTAAATCTTTACAGGAGCAGAAAGCCTCATCTTTCTCCTGCAGAGCAGCTGGTAGTTTTGAACTGCTAACCTTAAGGTTTGCAGCCCGATTTGTATTGTGTTGTGTAGACTGTAATTTTAAAGTTAAGAATATGCATAAAGCAATTTCAACATGGGAAATACACATTGTATTTATTGTATTATCTATTATGGAATCATGAGCCAACTCGACAGCACTTAATAACATACCTGTTGTTCTTGTTAAGTACAGTTGAGTCGGTTGTGACTCATAGTGACCCTGTATAGGGTTTCCAAGGCTGTAAATCATGGCCGGAAAAGAAAGCCTCATCTTTCTCCTGCGGAGTAGTTGGTGGGCTCAAATCACTGACCTTGTGGTTAATAGTCCAATGTTTACTGTACAGAGCCACTGTGCTGCCCATATATACCTACATAAGTAAAATTGTTTTTTTCTGAACCTGTAAATTTAGTTCTCATGTAAGAATGAAATTTTCACACTTCTCCATAAAGGTTTGTATTGAAGTCTATGGGATCAGCCTGCACTAATTTCTTGGATGCCTTCATGGAGTGTTTTTCCTCTTGAAATAATATTTTTAAAAGTGCACACTCAGAAGAGCGGAGAGCGGGACCCTACCCAAAAAAGCAGTGATGCCAGAGATGGAGGCAGAGACGATGACATGGAGAGATGGAGCGGCTGGGGACTTTAGATCCAGAGAGAGAGAGGCTGTGTGCTGATGACCAGGGGGTAGGGTTGGGGGGCAGGCTTTCAGGGTATACCCTTTGGTTGGTTGATGATGCATGGAGGGGATTGTAACCACGGCAATGAAACGATATACGATAGAATGAATGTAAAACTAATGTTCCCCCATGTAAAACTATCGCATAATTCACAATAAAACATTAAAAAAAAAGTGCACACTCACTTTCTGTCTGATGCAGCATCTTTCCAGTTCTGTTGACTGTGCTGGCACCCAGCAGGATTGAGAGTGATCACAAAGACTATGATACAAATGTATTCTGGTCTGCAGTGCTTAGAACAGGACCAGATATGTCTTGGGTCATGTGATTATGTGCTGCTGGTATGGAGGGTCCTTTGTGGTCAGTAAGAAAGAACAAGATGTAAGGTTATGATACCCTAATGGTATCATAATGAAATGAAAGAGAAAAATATAGTTATTATCATAGACAAAGTTTATGTAATGTACATTTATGATTTCTTTGTGGAATTGTTCAATTCCCATATTCAGAGAAATGAACATCATTGATGTAACATTAGTACAACTTCTTGATGAACAGGTTCATTTTATGAGTCATCACAATATCAACAAGTTTCTTAAAACAAAATCAGTCTGAAGGGAAATGAAAAGTAAAATATATTATGTAATTTTTATTATCTTAAACATGGAGATCTGTAAAATTTCTGATAAAATATACACATTTTCAGATGAAATATAAATATGTTTTCTTGTTAACAGATTTAGAAGCACACACATTGTTGCAAGACAGAAACATTTTGCTTGATAAATAAAATTTTGCATCTTCTTAATGGAGTCCTGGTGTGGCACTGTGGGTTAATGCGCCAGAATGCAAAGCCATTTGAACTGCAAGATCGGCGGTTCAAGCTCACCAGCTGCTCCTCGGAAACCCTATATAGGGTTGCTATGGGTCAGAATTGACTCAATGCCACTTCACAACAACAATGTTCCTAATGGAGCCATGGTATGGTATATAGGCATTAGCACTGGACTGCTAACAACAAGGTTGGTGGTTCAAATTCACTAGCCACTCCTTGGAAACCCTATACAGGGGTGGTATGAGTCAGAACTGACTTGATGTTGTTCCTAATATCTTATTTATTACCATATATAGAGTGTCCTGAGTTAACAGTCAAGAAAAAAACTAAACACATGATGCAAAAATTAAAACTTTTTGTGTTACTGTTTAGTATTTTTAATATTTTTTGACATTTGCTGTATTGTTGTGGCCATTGTGTGCCATCAAGTTGATTCTGACTCATAGTTACCCTGGATAGGGTTTCCGAGGAGCAGCTGGTGGGTTTGAACTGCCAATGTGGTTCTCAGTCCAGTGCTGATCCTACAGCGCCACACCAGGAGTCCGGGTATTTGTATATTAGTATTATCTGATCACCCTTGTTAGTATTATATTAATTGAATGTCAGATTGTGCCCTCACAGGTGTTCTAGTACTTTATAGACCTGCCGATTGTTAGGCTGTAAGGAGCTCTGGTAGCGTAGTGGTTACAAGTCTGGCTGCTAACCTCAAGGTCAGCAGTTCAAAACCACCAGCTGTTCCGCAGGAGAAAGATGAGACTTTCTGTTCCCGTAAAGATTTACAGCCTCAGAAACCCTGTACAGGGTCACTATGAGTAAGAACCGACTCCCCGGCACATAACCGCCACCACCAAAGATTTACAGCCTCAGAAACCCTGTACAGGGT
This sequence comes from Chrysochloris asiatica, assembly GCF_000296735.1. Classification (NCBI taxonomy): domain Eukaryota; kingdom Metazoa; phylum Chordata; class Mammalia; order Afrosoricida; family Chrysochloridae; genus Chrysochloris; species Chrysochloris asiatica. Next base: position 3,159,495 of record NW_006408612.1, read on the forward strand.
CACTCTGAGTGAGAACCGACTCCCCGGCACATGGCCACCATTGTTTGGCTGTAAGGTGGTCTTGGGAATTGGGTTCAGTTGTAAAGTGTAAAGGGTATCTCAGCGCCATGATCTCAGAGGTTTCACCAGTCTCTAGCAGAACTGTAAGTCTGCTATACTTCATGAATTTGAATTTTGTTCTACATTTTTAACTTGTTTGTGTCTTTGTGTCTCTTGTAGAGAACATATCGATGATTTGTTTTTATTGAAATCCATTCTGCTACTCTCTGTCTTTTGATTGGTGCATTTAATCCATTTACATTCATTATGATGATCAATAGGTATGGATTCATTGCTGTCAAAGTGTTACCTTTTGTGTGTGTGTGTGAGTGTGTGAGTGTGGTGCTAATGGTTTCTTTGTTTCTGTGCTGAGTTCTTTTTGTATATGGATGTCCTTTTACTTTCAATTGTTGTTTCTGTATTTCCTGTCTTTTTGATTTTCTACTTTTTTGCAAATCGTTTGCAATTTATATATCTTTATACTGGTGAGCAGATTTATTGCTTTTCTTTGTGGTTACCCTAAGGTTTACATTGCTGTTGCTAAGAGCCGTCAAGTTGGCTCCCACTCATAGCAACTCTCTATAGGGTTTCAAAGGATCTGCTGATGAATTTCAACCGCTGACCTTTCAGTTCAAACAACCTTGTATCAATTGCTTAGTCTTCTTAAAATTAAAGCAGTTTGTTATGTCTAAAAATTGCCTTGACTTTCTCCCCATATGTAAGTTCTATATCGATATCTTTGATTTCCTCTTACTGTTTTGAAGTTGCAATCATTTACAGTTTATTTCCTATGGACTCCTGTAGTCAGTTGTCTAGCTTTACTTATGTAGAGTCTATCTGAGTTGGTGTCATGTGTCTTTATTTCAGTTTGTTGTCTGATAGTCTGGTATCACTAGTTATATTTAATATTTCTTATAAGGCTCTTCTGATTTTTTTTTTTTTTTTTTTTTTTTACAAATTCCCTTAGCTTCTGCTTGTCTGGGAATTCTTAGTCTCACCATCGCTTTTGAAAAAACAGTTTTGCTGGATATAGAATTCTTGATTGGCAATTCCTTTTCTTCAGCATTTTGTGTATATCCTCCTGGTTCTACAGAGAAATCCGAGCTGAGTCTTTTTGGTGCCGTTTTGCATGTGAGATTTCATTTTTCCCAAGCTGCTCTCTGAATTCTTTCTTTGTTTTTGGTTTTGGAAAATTTCATTATGATATGCCTTGGTGACCTTCTTTTGGCAGGAAGGTCAACCCTTATGGGGTTCTTTGAGCTTCTCACAGAGACACCTTCTCATCTTTTATTTTATTAAGGAAGTTTTCTGCCAACAAATCTTCAGTAATTCTTTCTGAGCTTTTTTTTTTTTTGGTGGGGGCGCGCATCTTCTCCTGTTTTGGAATTGCAATCATACACATATTATTCCTCTTGCTAGTTTCCCACATAACTCTTAGGCTTTCTTCATTATTTTTTTCGGATTATTCCTCAGACAAATTAGTAGTTAAGGATTTTCCCGCTATTTGTGGACTGTTTTTCCAGTTGAGTCACTTCTATATCTGTATCCTACCATTGAGCTATCTATTTCTGCTATTGTATTGTTAATATTCTGGATTTCTAGTTGCTGTTTCTGTATTGTTTCTAATAGTCTATTTTGTCATACTATTTTTAAATTCTTTTAGGGTCATGCCTACGTTTTCCTTGATTTTGTCTATATTTCCATTGAATTCTTTGAGAGTCCTACTTGTTAGTAGTTTGAATTCTCTATCAGGTAATTCTAGTACTCTTTCTTCCTCTGAGAGGTTTTCTGCCTTTTTATTTTGTTCATTTGCTTGAGCCATTTTGAGCTGTTTCTTTTTATGATTTGAATAACAGTCTCTAAAGCATTTAAATGTTCTTTGATTGATGGATCGATAGTATGTTTGCTTGCTTCCTCTCAAATTTTTGCTGTTTTGTTTTGATATATTAAGGTGGGTGGGTTGGTCATGCTTTGTGAATTCTTCCTCTGGTGGGTGAGCAAGCTGGAGGAGGCCCTGTTTCTGTTCTCTGGGTGTGCAGGATGTCTGAGTGTGTGCTGGGTGGATGCTGGCTGTTACATGTCATTGGTCTAATAGCCTGGGAGTCTCCCATTGGGCAGGGCAGCAGGAGACTGGTTATGCGGGAAGGCTTTCTTGTAGGTTGACAAGCTGGTGAAATAGCAGGGCTGGAGTGTGTGTTCAGGTGTGTGCTCACCGCTACTTGGCGAGTTGGGATGAGCTCAGGTGGTGTTTGGTGTGAGTGATTGGAAATATGGCAATTCTCCCCCACCACTGGGGCAGGGGGATATTGGAGTGGCTCAGGCAGGAGTCAGGGTAGGTGGCCAGAAGTTCTGGAATATTCCCCTGCCACTTGGTGGGTTGGGGCAGGTTCAGGTGTGGGCTGGATCAGGGATCCAGGGGTGTGGGAATGCCCCCCTTACCACCAGCACTTGATGGGTTGGGCTGGTTGGCCAGGAGCACAGGAATGATCCCTTATGGTTGTGGGGTCAGGGCAGGCAACTGGGAACATGGAAACTTGGCAGCGTGGGGTAGTGTAGGGGTGGGGGTTGCATCAGTCTGGCTGGGGCCTGGGTGCTTGGGGACACGGGAATGCTACCCTGCTGCTTGGTGTGCTGGGGTTGGGTCAGGTTGTGGACTGGGGGTGTCAGGAACCACCTCCTGCTGGTGGTTAGGGCAGGGTGGCTTAGGAGAGAGTCAAGCAGGTGTCTGGGTATGCAGGAATGCTATCCCGCTGTTCAGCAGCTTGGGGCAGACTTGGATAGGAATCAGGGTGAGCAGCTGGGGGCCCGGGAATGCTTCCCTGAACAGATGGAGGTGGGCTTAAAGGGGGCGGTATCAGGGCAGGTGCGGCTGGGAGTGCAGAAACACTTCACTACCACTCACTCAAAAGGCCAGGGCGTTATCAGGGGGTGGTCAGGTTGGGCAACTGGGGGCCTGGGAATGCTCCCCTGCTGCTTAGTGGCTTGGGGACAGCTTGGTGAGTTGAGTGGGGTCCTTCTATCTGACGTTAAGGAGCTCTGTTACTCCACACTTCCACCATTCTGTCTCTGGCTCCTGGCTTCGTTCCTGCTCTGGGATCCCTAGAGGTCTCCCCCTCCTTCCTCTACTTCCCAGCCTTAAGGTCTGTGCATATCCTGCTCACCTTGCTGACCTCCTGGTACGTATGCAGTTCCTCTGTTGGAGATCCCATGACATTGCTCCTTACCTGCAATCACTGCTAACTTGCTTCACAATGGCCACATGGTGTCAGGCAGGATGTCACTGCACAATGCATCTCTCCTTGTTTATTGCTTTTCATTAGCTTCTTTTTCCAGTTGGTGTTCAGTCTAATTCTTTATCTTTTCATTTGATGCGTAGGGTTCCAAGATTGTCATCTGTATCTGTTTCAGATGACAGGGGTGACAGGTGTTTCTGGCTGAACCTTTATCTTGATCTCTCTTTACATTAAAAAAGATAATATTCCTGTTGGCTCGGCATCTTTATACCCATAAAAGTTTGTAAGTATCTAAAAAAAAATCCAGATCTTTTATTGTATAAGATGATTTATGAGATCCAGAATGAATCAGTATTATAAACAAGTTATCATGCCACATGAGTAACAAACTATAATTATGGCTATATAGGGAGTTTAATATTATAATCAAATAAAGCTATAATAAAAATAATCTGCCACCTTTCACGATTTACATATTTGTTCTTGGACAGCATTGTAATTAGAGACAAACGGTTCATATGATGTTTGAATAAATTACTGTAATTAGTACTACTTTTGTGCAATCAAGCTACATTTTTTGTTGTCCTGATGCTATACACCCTTTCATCATCTTCACACACCCACTGACACTTGCAAATGATGAAAGACAAAGGTCTGGAATTATACAGCTGGAGAGCATGGTCCTCCAACCCCCTGCCCCAGCCCAGTGGCCTCTTCTTGAGATCCCCCTGCCTTGTACCCCATCTCCAACAACCACTAGGTATTTTACAAAATCTGCATCATGCTCTGCCCCACACGGTCCATCCTGGAGCTGGTGAACAATACAGCAAAGGCTCTGGAGCTAGAAGAATGGGAATGACATGGTTATGTGGGGAGGGAGAGAAACTGACTACATCATTACTGTCCTATGAGTGAGGGGAGAGGACTGTGACCTGTACATATTCGTTTTGGGTTCCTGACATCTAGGGGACTATAGGATTGCTATGGGTTAGAACCGACTCGACAGCACTTAACAACAACAACAATCTAGGGTAACAGCCTGGTTTAAAATAAGAAAAGGTGTGCATCAGGGTTGTATCTTTTCACCATACCTATTAAATCTGTATGCTGAGCACATAATCTGAGAAGCTGGATTATATAAAGAAGAAGGTGGTATCAGGTTTGGAGGAAGACTCATTAACAACTTGTGGTATGCAGATGTCACAACCTTGCTAGCTGAAAGCGAAGAGCTCTTTAAGCACTTACTGATGAAGATCAAAGACTATAATCTTCAGTATACTTTAACATAAAGAAAACAAAAATCCTTACAACTGAACCAATAAGCAACATTATGATGAATGGAAACAGGATTGAAGTTGTCAAGGATTTCATTTTACTTGGAACCACAGTCAATGCCCAAGGAAATCAAGAAATCAAACAACGTATAGCATTGGGAAAATCACCTATTTAAAGTGTTCAAAACCAAAGATGTCACTGTGGGGTCTAAGGTGTGCTTGATCCAAGCAATGGTATTTTTAGTTGCCTTGTATGCATGTGAAAGCTGGACAGTGAATAAGGAAGACGGTAGAAGAATTGATGCCTTTGAGTTATGGTGTTGGTGAAGAATATTGAATGAACTGCTAGAGAACAAACTAACCTATGTTGAAAGAAGTATAGCCTGAATGCCCACTAGAATCAAGGATGACAAGACCTCTTCTCATGCACCGTGGACATATCTGGAAGACCCAGTCCCTAGATGTTAAGGACTGAATTGTGTCTCCTCAAAGTATGGGTCCACTTGGCTAGATCATGAGTCTCAGTATGATGTCATTAGCCTCCATTTTGTGACTTGATGTAATTTCCCTATGTTTTGTAAATTCTGAGCTGTAGGATAGTAATCAGGTAGAATTAATGGCAGGATATATTATATTAGGGAACGTGGTGGTTCCATACAATAGGCACCAGACTGCTAACTACAAGGTCTGCAATTTGAGCTCACCAACCACTCTGTGATAGAAAAATGAGGCTTTCTGCTACCTCAAAAAAAATTTTTTAAAACCTCAGAAACCCTGTTACAGGGTCATTAGGAGTCACAAACAAATTGAAGGCATTTAATAGCAACATTGTTGCATTAATGAGGCAAAAACAATCTGCAGGATTAGGTTGTGAGATATAAAAGTGATTTAACAAGCAAGCAGAGATCAGAGACAACTCTTACCACCAAGAAATAAGAGCTGGGAACAGAGCTTATCCTTTGAACTCAGGGCTCTTGTATTGAGAAACTCCTAGATCCAAAAGGCAATAGAAATAGAAAGCCTTCCTCTGTAGCTGGAGCCCTGAATTCAGGCTTCTAGCCACCTCAACTGTGAGAGTAAACTTCTGTTTGTTAAAGCCATCCTCCTGTAACAGTTCTGTTACAGCAGCACTAGATAACTAAGACACTGAATGAACGGGGGCAGTGAAGAGAGGAAGACCTTCAAGGAGATGGGTTTACACAGCGGCTCAAGCATGGCAATGATGGTGACGATGGCACAGGACCAGACAGTGTCTCATTCTATTGTACGTTGGGTTGCTATGAGCCAGAAGCAAACAACACCACCTAACAATAACAAACAATCATCAGAGGTGGAAGGACTGTTTCTAAGTGGATGTGTCATTTATTGAGTCTCCAGGATAATTTGGGAGATGAATGGGCACACTATTAATAATTTCATTGAGTACAAGTCATGGTTGTCCCAGGAAATGAGCTCTTGGGTAGTGCAAACACTTAATGTGCTTAGCTGCTAACTGAAAAGGTGGAGGTTCAAGTCTACCCAGAGGCAGTTTGGAAATCAGTCACTGAGAATCCTATGGAGCACAGTTCTCCCTTGACACACATGGGTTCACCATGAGTCAGAATTGATTGCTCAGCAACTGGTTATGGGCCCCAGGAAAACCCATACTTACTGTCGTACAACATCTATGTAGACATTGACAAGAAAAAGAAAAGACAGTTATTGTTCATTGTCTCTCTTGGATGCTCTTGTAGGTGTCATGGAAGGGAAAGCAGTATGATGTTATGAAAAGCAAAGCTTAGGATACCCCTACGCTCTGTCCTAATGAGTTTTGATACCTGTGGTTTCTTCCTCCTCTGATTTAGACCCTGCTGTTGCCATTGTTGGGCACCATCAAGTGAATTTTCTACTCAGAGTGACCCTGTCTGACAGAGGAGAACTGCCTCACAGGGTTTTCTAGGCTGTAATCTTTTGGGGAGCAGATTGCCAGTTCTTTTTCTCTTGGAGCCTCTGGGTGGCTTTGGACCACCAGTCTTTCTGTTTCCCTTTATTCCCTGCTAGAAGACGAATGTTTATAAAGGACGGCCTTTGCTTTTTCAAACTCTGTTAAATCTCAAACTCTGTCAGATTTGTTCAAGAGATTTAAAGATCTCTCAAATTTACCAAAGCAAAATTTGTGCCCATGGCTGCAGGCATTTAAGTCCATCCTCAATCAGATAGGAATGTTATTTTTCACTTTTCCTCTTTACTAACCCATCAGAATTACTGTTTATTCTTGGTCTGTAATTTCCTACCTCCGTGCCTTGACTCATTTCTGCTGTATTCTTCATGCCTTTGCTTTATCACCTTGCTGCCTGAAAATCTTTTACCTTCTGTTTATGCTTGTGTAATTTCTACCCACTCTCACGACCCAGTTCAACTGTCAGCTAACATACTGTGGCATGCAGATTACTGGAAGAAAGAGTTCTCCATGAAGACTTCTCTAATCATTCGCCTCATCTGCATGTGAATGCTTAGGAGTCTCTTTATATGGACTTTTGTGTACTGTAAGGTGAAGATTCCTGTGTGGTACAGTTGGTTTGCACTTGACTACTAACCTAAGATCAGCATCGTACTGCTAACCACGAGGTTAATGGTTCAAACCCACCAGCTGCTCCTTGGCAGTGCTACACAGGTATGCTTTGAGTCGGAATCTTCTTGACTGCAAACAATAACAACAACTAACCTAAAGGTTGGCAGGTGATTTAAACCTGCCCAGTGGTGTCAGGATCTACTCTGTAAATAGTCCAGCCAAGAAAACCTTATGGAGCACAGTTCTCTGAAACATATGGGGTTGCTGTGAGTTGGAATCGACTCAATGGCAGTGGGTTTGGTTTGGGTACCTTTATCTGAACCTATAAGACTGCTGCTTTCATCCTTGCATTGTCATCATTTAGACAGATGTCTTATATCCCTTAATAGATCAGAAGTTGTCTTAGGACAGAAACAAAGTCTGATTCTTTACCTTAATCTCAAAGAATTTTTCATTGTGTTTTGCCCTTGTTAGACATTCAACAGACTTTTGTTGACTGAAAGAGGTGGCTGTTGTGTCATTGAGTTGATTCTGACTCATAGTGACTTTATAATAGCGTGGAACTGCCTCATAAGACTTCCTAGGAGTCCTGGTGTGGCACTCTAGGATAATGCACTGGACTGCAAGGTCAGTTTAAATCACAAGGTTGGTGGTTCAAACCCAGAAGCCACTCCTCAGAAACCCTATACAGGGTTGCTATGAGTTGGAACTGACTCGATGGCACACAAAAACAGCAACAACAATTGGACTATCAAAACCAAACCCATTTCTGTTGTGCCAATGCCAATTCATAGTGATCCTATGTGACTGAGTAGACCTACCCTACCCCATAAGGTGTCCAAGACTGTCAGTCTTTATAGAATCTGACTGCCACAGTTTCCTCCTGAGAAGTGGCTGGTGGGTTCGAAATGCCAACCTTTTAGTAGCAGCCAAATACTTTAGCCACTGCACCACTGGGGCTAGATAATTGAACTAATTATAGCAATAAGGCCCTTTTCTGATACCAGTTTTGGCCAGAAACTAGGCCTTTGAGAAATCTCTCTGTAGGCATTATGTTGCTTGGATAGTCATAATTGCTAGATGCAATCATTCAAACCTTGCCGGAAACTATACACAAACTTGGCTTTCTTTTCAATAAGCCCGCCTGCTTGGCTTGGACTATTAATTCTGATCACTCTGAAAACCAGAGTGACTAACAGTAGAAAAAGAAAGACTGTTGAATTGAATCTTCATCCCTGACTAATGACATTCCCTGCCCTATGTCATTGGTACAAATCATCTGTTTCCTGGGGCTTTGCATTCTGTGTAGTGAAGCATGCTAGAAATCCATGTCGGTGAAGACTGCTCTTACTATGTCACACACTTAAGGTGGGAGAGGTACCAGAAACTATTTCCAAGAATGAAATTCAGTGCATATCTGTTTTACACGTATGGTTTTGAAACGATAGAAATGAGACATATTAGACTTGGGTGGGTAAGGCAGAAGGTCTCACAGGAGTTTATAAAAAGTTATATTCCATGTTTATTTAGCAGTCTGCTCACTATTAAAGTCTGAGGACTGTGGAAGAAATGGGAACTTTATTATATCTGTAAGAAACACAGCCTACGGTGCCCTCCTGCTGAAGCATTGTGGATCAGCACTGCACTGTGAACCACAAGGTCAATGGTTCAAACCCACCAGCCTATCCTCAGAAACTGACTCGACGGTGCTTAACAACAATAAGTTAGGGAATTATTACTGTATAATATTCATAGGATTAAATTATCTACCTCATAAATAGAATATTATTCTGACTAAATTCATTAGTCTATTTTATATTTTTTGAAAACTAGACAATTTTAATGTTTTTCTTTAAAATAGCATCAGAAGAGAACAAACAAGGTGGCGGATTAGGTAGAAGTGCAGTGAGGAGCTCCGTCAGCAACAACACAGAATACTGGACCAAGTAGGCTCAGAGAATTGTCCCAGAACTCTGGACCACATATAAAAGAATGTTTAGAAAGTTGGAAGGCTTATAGCTAATGAAATTTGTAGCAGAAGCAAGAAATCCACTGCTTTCAAAACGAAGGTTCTCAGCTGCTCCCTGAGCAGCCATCTTGGGCAAGACCAAGCAGGGGAAGGATCAGAGCAGCCACAGATGCCTGACAGAACCACGGAGATAAAGGTGTGGACATTCTTTTTTTTGCATCTGTTCATTGGTCTCTCGCTGTCTGCACATCTCCATTCTGGTGACTAGAGGGGGTTCCTGAAGTGAATGGATACCCCATCCCCGCCCCCAGAGAGTTCTGCTATGCATGCACACAGATCTCCTCAAAATTTAAAGGGACAGTTTCCACTTAAAACCAAACGGCAGCACAAAATGGCCACAGCTGGCCCTGAACTGTTTATCACTAGGAAAAAGGCCTAAACAGGGGTTGTGGAGCATGACAGGTAGACTAAAAAAGGAAACAGGCTGAAAATTAAATCCTGAGTTACATCATAATGATCAGCAGTGGCATCTTGGAGTTTTTCAGGAAGAAGAGTAAAAAAGGAAGCAATCTCCAGATCACATCTACCTGGAGGCAATCAGAAAGCATAAAAAATATCAAAACACACACTCATCTAAGTATTAAGGCCATGGCTAACTACTGAATATGCCCCCAAAACAAACAGATGACCATATCAGCACATGTCCAGAAACGAGATAAAGTGACAGACAAATGAGGTGAAGGTAGCCCTACACTCCATACTGGAAGGAGGGCAGGCTTTGAAAATGTCTCAGAAGGAATTCAGAAAAGTGATTATAAATTGTATCAAAACCCTTTACATTGGAGTTGAGAAAAATAAGGAAGAAGTCAGGAAAGCACTGCAGGAACAGTCAAATGAGGTAGATTAACAGCATTAGAAACAATTGAAAACCTACAGAAAGAGGTCCAAGTGATTAATAATAGAATATCAGAAATAGACAATACACTGAAAGGGCAGAGGTATAGAATTGAAGAGATAGAAGCCAGAACTAGTGAGCTGGAAGATAAATCTCTCAATACTATTAAGATAGAAGAGCAAGCATAAAAAAGGGTAAAAAAAATCTGAAGAAGGTCTAAGATTCATGGTGGACAACATGAAGAGGAATAACTTAAGAATTATTGGCATTCCAGAACAGGAGGAATCACATAAGTCTGCAGAGGAGATAGTTGAAGAGCAGCTGAAAGAAATTTCCTTAAAATCTTGAAAAGCAAAAGGATAATCATTCAAGAAGTTCAATGAACCCCAGGAAGGATAGACCCTAAAAGAAAATCACCAAGACATATAATAATCAAGCTCTCCAAAATCAAAGATAAGAGCAGAATCCTGAAAGCAGCTAAGGAAAAGAGAAGTGTTACATTCAAAGGTAAGCAAATCAGATTAGCTTGGATCTCTCAGCAGAAATTATGCAGGCAAGAAGGCAATGGGGAGACATATATAAAATGCTGAAAAAAACAAAACAAAAACAAACTGCCAACCAAGAATCCTGTACCCAGCAAAGCTGTCAATCAAATATGACAGTGTAATCAAAACATTCCTGGATAAATAGAAACTAAGGGATTTTGCCAAAACCAACCCTGCACTGAAAAGCATCCTAAAGGGAGTTCTGTGGACTGAGAACCAACAAGAACAGACAACAACCAGAGACTGACATATGTGGCAGTATCACCCACAACTCAATCAACAAATGGAAGAGTAGAGAACAAAACAAAACTATAAGAACAAATTCAGAGGATCTGGGAGGTCAGTCTATGATCAATGATCAAAACAATTACAATTTGAAAGGAGGTAAACACATAGGAACAGAGATCCAGGTGATGAGAAGGTCAGGTAGATTACAAGATAAAATAGACCGTCTTAAAAGGAGGGAAGAGTTAATGGAATATAAAATAACACAATGGTGGGCTTGGGGTGGGGTGTTAGGGGGAGGTGGAGGGATTGTAGAGCACAGGGAAGGGGACAGACACATCATAGTTCAGGTGTTGGGGAGGGCAATACAAGAAGGGGGAGGGGTAGAAGAACAAGGTAGATAGGGGAACAATGAGACAGATTTGCATGGGCTAAAGGGGACTGAGGTAAATTGTGATGCATGCTCAACCTTGGAACAACAGGGCTCTGTGATACAGGGATCTAGGCATAG
>NW_006408612.1:3172720-3173516 GCF_000296735.1 Chrysochloris asiatica
GGAACACATGAGCAGGCATGTAAGCTTGCCCATGACCACATTGATCTACTGGTGAATGGACCAGGGGGAAAGGCAATAATGAAGAAATGGCCTGAATTCAACCACTCCATAGACTCCCATTGATCTGGAGATGAGAGAGCAAAGAGGAAGCGCTGGTTAGTACAAAGTGTGGTGAGACCTGGGGACACCTGAGTCCATGGACAAGGACATAGACACAGAGGACTAGAACTGAGAGTGAAGCATCCAGTTGATACAAAGTGAGGGAAGATGCACAAGAACACCGAAACTTGCAGATAGTACCCATTTGACCTAACCTCGAAGGCTTGATAATCAGAATTTGACTAGAGGAAGAGAAAAATACAAAAAAAACCAACTCCCTAAATTTTTGATAAGGGAATTTAGGATAAATTGTTATAATTTGATGAACTTGATTTGTACTCTTAGAGGTTGTTGTTAAGTGCCGTTGAGTTGGTTCCGACCCCTAGCAACCCTGTATAGGGTTTCCGAGAAGCGACTGGTGAGCTTGAACCTCCGACTTTGCAGTTCAAACGGCTTTGCAGTCTGGTGCATTAACCCACAGTGGCACATCAGGCCTCCTGGAGGTAGTAACTCTAAATACCAACAGAAAGGAAGGTGTCTTCACATCAAGGATCAATGCTATCCATTCTGTATACAGGGTAGATAGGGACGGGCAACTTAGATATTGACTACCTAAAATGAGGAGGCCATAAAGGAATGAAGTGACTGGCTTACAAAGTTTCAAGAGAGAGTTTAGTTTAATAGTGTGAGGGGGAAG
>NW_006408612.1:3175038-3180090 GCF_000296735.1 Chrysochloris asiatica
GTGTAACTCAATATATTCGCATGGTGATGGTAGCAAAGCCACTGGGCGCAGCCTCTGGTGTGCAAAGAACTACTCACATTTTCTGGTCCCTGAAACCCACGAACTGAATACACTCGCCTGCAGCAGGAAGAGGAGCTCATGAGTTTATTTTGATTTAGAAATAGATCTTGAGGGTGTAGGCTCATTTTGACTTCAGGTATTCAGATTCTGCCAAGTAATTATAACACAACATAACATTTTAACATATCATCCTGATTTACTTACATTTTTAATGAGTTTTTGGCTCAGTATATAACTCCTTCTTAAAGTTCAACAGAATTTCAGGGGTAAGTTAGCCTCCTCACCCCATTTTAGATCATAAAGCCAATGCCGTGCTCAAAGTAGTACAGCTTATTAGCGTAGTAGTAAACAAGGGGCACGATATCATGTCCACCATATCTGTTGACCACAAGGCCAGCCTAGAGTCATGAAGAGGAGACAAAAAAATCCTACTTCTTAATGGAGATATTGGCAAAGCATTTGTGGCCATTTTTATTGTACCATGCTTCATTAAGCAAAAATTTTACTCCATAATGATTTAGACTCTTTGGGGTATTTTTCATTGGAAAAAATTTTCAGTCATTATTTTCTCAAATATTCCCCCCACTCTTTTCCTACTGTTGCTTCAATTATATGTAGAGTAAACTACTCGATACTGCTCTGCAACTCATTGTGTTTCTTTTCATGTTTTTGCTTATCCATTTTTTCTCTCTACTTTGGTTTGGATAATTTCTAATTGCCTGTTTTCAGGTTTGTTGATATTTCCTTCTCTGATGCTCACTGTACTCTTAAGCCCATGCAGTAATTTTTTCCTTCAGATTTTGTTGGTTTCAGTTTTAGAATTTCCATTTTCTTATTTTTTTATAGTATTCCTCTCTACTGATTTGCCCCATCTTTTCACTCATTATGGTAATAATTTCTTTTAAATTCTTAAATATATTTATAATAGTGGTTTAAAAACATTTGTGTGCTATTTTCAATATCTGTGTCATCTTTGAGTCAGTTTCTACTGTGTTTTTTCCCCTTCTGTTTGTGAATCACATTTTGCTGCTTCTCTGCATATATAATAGTTTCTGATTCTATGTTAGACATCATGGATGCTGGGATTTGTTGGCTTCTGTTTTCACTGTGAAAAGCAGATAAGTTTGCTTCTTTTGAGATTTATTTTAATAAGTTTAATTAGGACAGACATCAATTTTAAGGTTGTTGTTTAAGTGCCATTGAGTCAGTTTGGACTAGAGTGGCCTTTATGGAGTCTCAGTGAATGTCCCAAGTGTTCAGTGAGGCCTGTCCCACCTGATTAGCAAGAGCAGTTCTATATTGCATTACTGTGTGACCTCCAGAGTCTCTGTTCAGCTCCCAGCTCTGTAGGAACTGTTGTCTGCCAGGCCTGTGCATGAGTATTGACCTGCACACTTGTACCAATGACTCAAGGGTAGCCTATGCTGGTTTTTCTATGAGTAGCTCTTTCTGTGAATAGTTCCTTTGTCTGTGATTTACTTCACTGAAAATTCCAGCCATCTCAGCATCCCTGAATTCTAATTGCTGTCTCCCCAACCCAGTGAGATTGTTTCCTGTGAGAGGGTTATTCTGGTGCCACAGATTTGATTATGGTAAGATGTGGAAGCTCTCTACTGAGAACTATTGAGTTCTGCATTGAGACACCAGCTTTCTTCAATGAATAGACTTGATGGCACCTGATAAATCCATTACAAATACTGGGCACTGGAGAGAACAGTTACTACAGGAACAGCCTGATTGTATCCACACAGTAATAATAAATCCCTTAGTAGTTACCGATGCTGCTATGTATTCTAGTTTAGAACCATTTTCAATCTGGTTTTAGTTTAATGGAATCTTTAATGAACTTATCTTTAAAAAAATGGTGTCTGTCTTATTGATTCTGGGCTATAGCTTTGTTGTCTTCGAGTTGGTTCCAACTCATAGTGATTCTGTGTAGGATTTCCAAGGCTTGAAATCTTCTCTGGAGCAGAAAGCCTCATCTTTCTTCCACGGAGCAGCTGGTGGGTTTGAACCGCAGCCCTTGTGGTTCGCACTCCAGTGCTTACTGTATGGAGGCAGCCTTAGAACTGCATTATTTCTATTTCCCATATGTTTTTTACTTTCAGAAAAGACTAAATATGTAAGCAGTGGGAATAATACCACACTTTTGGATATTTAGGTTAATAATTTTGTCATGGGTGAGGTTGTTGTTGTTGTTGTTAAGTGCCATCGAGTCGGGTCCGACCCATAGCGACCCTGTACAGGGTTTCCGAGGGTGTAAATCTTTACGGGAGTAGAAAGCCTCATCTTTCTCCCGCGGAGCGACTGGTAGTTTCGAACCGCTGACCTTAAGGTTCGCAGCCTGATTCGTAACCACTACGCTACCAGAGCTCCTACGCCAGACTGCAAAATCAGTTTGAAATACAAGGTCAGCATTTCAAACCCATCAGCCACTCTTCAGAAACCGTATACAGGGTCGCTATGGGTTGGTACAATCAATCTCAGCTGTGAGAATTAAAGCTGCAGTTGTATCTGGGGTCTGAAGGTTATCCTGAACACTGGCAGAATCAAGAGTCTGAGCTGAGAACCTTTTGGCAGTTGGTTGAGTTTCGAGGTGTGTGTGTGAGGAGGTTGATGGGAGTAGGACATGTAGCAAATTCTTAGGAACAGGACTCAAAAGAGCAAGTTTTCAGGGAGAGGTGCCATAAATGATACACCACGTTTTTTAGGACTGACTATGAAAAACAATGGTAATGCTGATGTCATAAAAGTAGAAGGAGCTGATTTTAGGGGTAAGATTTTACAGTAATGTCTTCACGGAATCTGTAGAACTTTCATCTATACGAGGGTGAGTAAAAGTGTATTGCTATAAAATCATAGAAATCTTTATTAAATGAAAATAGCAAAATGTGAGGCTATTGTTTCTTTATTTTTTTCAGAATTCTTAGTAATGTTTATTATCAATTTTAATAGAATAAGCTGTGATAAGTATAGTTGTAAATTGGGTAAATATAATATTTACTGCATTATATGAATGTTGTTGTTGTTTGGTGCTGTTAAGTGAGTTCTAACACGGCAGGTCCTGCACCATCCTCACACTCATTGTTAAGCTTGAGCGCACTGCTGTTGTCACTGCGCTACTCCATCTCGTTGGGGGTCTTCCTCTTTTTCACTGACCCTCCACTTTACTAAGTGATATCTGTCTCCAGAGACTGATACCTCCTGATAATATGTCCGAGGGATAAGAGGCAAAGTCTCAATATCCTGGCTTCTAAGGAGCATTCTAACTGTGCTTATTCCAACACAGATTCGTTTGTTCTGGTAGTCCGTGGTACTTTTAAGAGTCTTCTCCAATACCATAACTCAAATGCATCAATTCTTCTATGGTCTTCCTTATTCAGTATCCAACTTTCACATGCATATGTTGTTGTTGTTAGGTGCCATCGAGTCCATACCGACTCATAGTGACCCTGTGCACTAAGCAGAACGAAGCACTGCCTGGTCCTGGGCCAACCTCACAATCGTTGCTACGCTTGAGCCCATTGATGCTGCCACTTTGCCAATCCGTCTCACCGGGGGTGAGGCTGTTGTTTCTTGACAGATTCTCTATCTCGGTCTTTACACTTTTGAAGGCAGTGTTTCCATCTTCTTAACCCTTCCCCAAAGAATTCTACGCTCTTCAACTTACACCAAGTTTTGGCATCCTTGAGAAGCTCAGATTGTGTTCTTTGAATTTGGGGAATAAATAAAAGTCTTAAGGGGCAAGTTCAGGGCAGTAGGGTGGGTAGGGTAAGAGTTTCCAACAAAATTCTCATAGGATAGTTCTTGCTGCCCTCGAAGAATGAGCAAATGCAATGTCAAGGAAAAAAAAACAAAAATGCTGTGGCTCAACTTTCCTGTCCTTTTTCTCACTAATACAGTTTTCAGTTTTCTTAAAACTTCTTTATAATAAGCCCCTGTGATTGCCCTGGGCCCTTTGAGAAAAATGTATCAAGATTACTCCTTCAGTAGTGATGGTTATGTGCCGTGGAGTCAGGTCTGACTCACAGTGACCCTGTACAGGGTTTCTGAGGCTGTAACTCTTTACTGGAGCAGAAAGCCTCATCTTTCTCCTGTGGAACAGCTGGTAGTTTCGAACTGCTGACCCTGAGGTTCACAGCCCGATTTGTAATCACTACGCTATGAGAGCTTTTTTTTTTTTTTTTAAATTCAAGACGCACTAAGGACACTAAGACAGTGTATTAATGAGAGAACTTGTCTGCAGCCATCCAGTGATTGCAGAGACATGCTTAAATACGTTTTGTTTGAAATAAATTTGTGCTTGTATAAACTGGAACCTAGTAGTAATACTTCTTGGCTTATCTTTCTAAGTGATGTTGCTTCTTCCACTAGATTTCTCTTTGTATCTTTGCTATTTTAATTGTGCTTCTTATCACATTTCACATTGATAATTGCTGTATATGTTCAAATCTACCTAACTGAATCTTAATTTTCTGGGAGCAAGAGCCATCATCTTTGTCTCACCTGAGTGCTTTCCTCTCCTCTCCTATAAATAATAAGTATTTGCAGGTTGAATGAATGAATTTTCAACATCTTCCTTCTGAATTTTGTTGACATTGTTGGGAAAACTTGTAATTAGAAAAGAGTAAACATTTCAGTAATCCAAGTGGTTAATAATCATATAATTAAAATGATAACATGATAAGTGGTAAACATCTTGAGTTTCAAAGACTTCTGATATATCCCTGTCATCACAGGCATTATAAATACCCATGATTTTCAGCATACTAATAATCCCCTAAGCTCTGTGTGTCTAATGTTTTTATGTGTAAAATGGGGTTAGTAATGTTTACTTTATCTAACAGGGTTGTAATGATCACATTTTTCAATAGATGTGAAAATCCTTTGAAAAATTCATAGTGTTATCTCAAAAGACTGAAATTGTAGAGCACTTAGTTTTTAAGAACTTACTGTTGTCATAATAATCATTTTTAAAAGCCTGTTGCCATC
>NW_006408612.1:3181536-3183407 GCF_000296735.1 Chrysochloris asiatica
TAGGGTTTCTGGGGCTGTTAATCTCCACGGGAGCAGAAAGCCTCCTCTTTCTCCCGAGGAATGGCTGGTGGATTCCAACTGCTTGACCTTGTGGTTAGCAGCCCAACATGAAACCAACTGCTCCACCAGGACTCTAATACACACATAGTTGTTGTTGTTGTTAAGAGCCATTGAGTCACTTCTACCTTGTAGCAGCCCTGTATAGGGTTTTCAAGGAATACCTGGTGAGTTTGAACAACTGGTCTTGTGGTTAGCAGTCCAGTACTGATCCTACAGTGCCACATCAGGAGTGGTTTAAATAAATAACACTGACAATATCAAGTATTAGTGAGGACACAGATTGGAACTCTCAGACATGCTGGTGGAAACAAAATGGTACTGGCACATTGGAAAGTGTGTGGTAGTTTCTTATGATAGGAAAGCAAAACATGCTCTTATAAAACCAACAGAGGGCAGTGAAGGCTCAGTGGAAGAATTCTTTCCTTCTGTGCAAGAGGTTTTCATTCCAAGCCATTGCGCCTCATGTAAAATCATCACCAGTATAGCAGTAGAGGCTGGAGAGTCTAGACTAAGTCAGACTAAGAAGAAAGTCCTGGCAATCCACTTCAGGGAAATCAGCCAACATGGTCCAGTCTGCAACAGGTCATCAGGATGACACTGTACCTGGCAGTTTTTTCTTGAATTATACATGGGGTCTCCATGAATGGAGGTCCATGGCAGTTAATAATATTGTCGTTGTTAAGTGCCATTGAATCCTCTCCGACTCATAGCCAACCTGTATAGGGTTTTCAAAGAGCAGCTTGTGGGTTTGAGCCACCAACCTTGTGGTTAGCAATCAGATGCTTATCCTACAGTGCCACACAAGGATGCCAACAATAAAACCTACAAAAAGGGCTCCTGAGCATTCTGTTCTGGTATATGTTTTAAAACATTTTGTTCATTGCTTTCATTGGATACTTCTTTTAAAAGGTGTGGGTAGTGAAAAATGCTGCTGATGAAGCTGATGATATGGGCAATAACAATGGATTGTTCCGTGCTGGTGGTATGCCTGCATAGGGTTTCCTAGGCTGTAAATCTTTACAGAAGCAGAAAGCCTCATCTTTCTTCTGCAGAACAGCTGGGAGTTTCCAACTGCTGACCTTGAGGTGAGCAGCCTGGCTCCATTGTGTTTCCGTAACTTTTATAATTTCCAAAGCTCATATCTTCTCCCTCTGATTTGGCAGTTCTTCATTAGGTCAGAGGAGTAGCTTTCTACACACTGAATTACCATGAAAACAAAACAAGTCAAATGAACTGCGAAGCCATTTTAATGCAAATGTATTTCCTTAACATCACATTCAACATTCTGAAACACATTTACTGATTTTTTGAAGACATCTGAAGATGCATGCAGCCTGCATGCATTCCTGTAGGATGACACTGTGATCATAATTGGTTATCGTGGTCCATTTCTTGTCACACTATACTTTTCTGACTTTGGGAAGGCAACTCAGCAGAGGGCAGTCTTGCCTCACCTGACCCACCTTTCTTTCCCTGTTTCACTTACTTCCTGCACCCCCATCCCTGACTGTGGAGTGTTAGGGTCAACTGTCTCAAGAACTTGTTGTTGTTAGGTGCCATCGAGTCGGTACCGACTCATAGCGACCGTATGCACAGCACTAAAAAGCAGTGCCCGATCCTGGGCCAACCTCACTATTGTTACCACACATGAGCCCATTGATGCTGCCACATGGCCAATCCATGTCACTGGGGGTCTTCCTCCTTTTCTCTGACCATCCACCTTACCAAACATGATATCCTTCTCCAGTGACTGATCCCTCCTGACAATATGTCCAAAGTATGAGAGATGAACACATAGAAATCAAAAAAAT
>NW_006408612.1:3186647-3189384 GCF_000296735.1 Chrysochloris asiatica
ACATTAAATTCTCACATTGTACAATACATGTGGGTAGCACCCAGAACCTTGCCAACTTACTTTATTTAAGATCCAGCCCAGAGCATTGCTTGTATCCATGTTATGGTATTCATCACGCTGATTTCTAATTTTGATTACATGCCCCCTTTCCAACTATATTAAGAGCACCATGTGAGTAGGGATGGTTCCTTACTCATTTTTGATCTTCAGGGAATGATCTAAAGTACAATAGGAAACAATGAAGTTTATTGAATGGAAAAGTGAAATGGACGTTTGTTCATGATGTAACATTTAAAATTCCATAGATTATGGTAATTCATATTGTAAAGTTAAGTCTTATTAATTTGAATGCCATTAATATGAAATTTAGATGTGACAAAGATTAGAAACACGTAGCAAAGCCATTCATTGCTTTCAAGATCATAAGTTCAGTGTGACAAAATGATGTTTTTTGATAACACTAAAAGGCATTGTTCATCATTATATAGTATTTAAAATCATTTTGTTTCCTCAGAAATGTGTTTAGCCTGGCCCTGAAGAACTATGGAAAACAAAACAAAGCGCAACAAAGCAAAGTAAAACAGGAAACCATTGCTATTCAGTTACTTATGAAGAATAAAACCCAATTAGTATTTATGAATAAATGAAGTCATCAATAAGAAAGCAGGACTTACATGTAAGAAATATGAAACAAGCAAATAATGGGATTAGATGTCACAAAGAAACATTAGCAACTGGATTTTAGAGATGGGAGGAGAGACTATTGTAAGAAAAAGCTCCATGAAAGAAATGAAACCTAAACCTGGCCACAAGAAAATGAGTCAGGGTTAGAAAATAACTTTGGGTCTGTATGTATTAACATTCTATTGCTGTGTAACAAATCACCACAGATTTAGCATCTTAAAACAATGCATATTAATTATCTCACTGTTTCCATGGGTTGAGAGTCTGGGTACAATTTATCTGAATCCTTGGTTCAGGGTTTTAAAGGCTGAATTTCAGGTGTTGAGAAGGCTGTGTTCATTTCTATAAGTTGGGGACCTTTTCCAGGTTCAAATATGAAAGGATTGCAAAACTTTTATGGAACAATTCCATTATTTTAATTTATAATTCTATATATCCATAAACGTTTTGAACCCCCATCATAGTTGTTGGTAGAACTCAGTTCCTTCAATTTGCAGGACTGCGGTCCTTGTATTCTTTGCTGATATCAGCTAGGGCTGCTCTAACCTCCTAGATGCCATCCGCATTCCTTGTCATGTGGTCCTATCTTGGACCATCTCGACACATGCAACTTCTTTCTTTTTTTTCATATTTATTTATTTAAAGTTTTTATTGCAGATTGAGTGAAAGTTTACAGGGCAGATTATCAGTTTTACATTCAACAAATCATACACCTTATTTCGTTACAATGATTATAATCCCCTCCAGTTAACAATATTTCTCTCTATTAATTTTAGTTCTTTTTTTTTAAACACTCAGTCTTATAGAATAATTTAAACCAACAAAGGGCACATTCTGCAAGTCTGCCTCCTGGCTGCCAGCTCTCAGTCCCTCTCTTCCCATGAATCTAGAGTCCTCAGCTGCTCCCTCTCTCCATGTCCCCATCTCTGCCTCCATCTCTGGTGTCACTGCTTCTCTGGATAGGGTCCCGCATTAAGCTTGTGCTCTTCTCCCTTGATGGTCCTAGGGTCCTCTTTTTCTGGATTGTAAGATTAACTGCTCCCCCATTTTTGTTATAAAACTTCTACCTTTACAATTGTGACAGTCGCAATTAGTCATGATAACAATTACTCACTAGTGAATCATAAGAATCTTATCCCTGTCTCTTTTTACCAGACCCATCTAGACAAAATGAAAACTATTCAATGGGGACTCTATCTTCCCCTCCACACTGTTAAACTAAACTCCCTCTTGAAACCTTGTAAGCCAGTCACTTCGTGCCTTTATCACCCCCTCATTTTAGGTCAAAACTACCAGCTGTTCCATGGGAGAAAAATGGGGCTTTCTGCTCTCGTAAAGATTTACAGCCTTGGAAACCCTGTACAGAGTCGCTATGAGTCGGAACTGACTCCACGGCACATAACCGTCACCACCACCATTTTAGGTAGCCAATGTCTTAAGTTGCCCGTCCCTATCTACCCTGTATACAGAGGTGAATAGCTTATTTCTTTAAGATCACATAATCTCTCATCTTCCATCTTTGGCCTTTTGACAGTCTTTGAAAGGACTCACTTGATTAGGTCAGGGCCAGTCAGGAAAATCTCCATTTTGATTAGGTTGATTGTTGTGGATTTTGTTATTTGCTATAGTTGTTGTTGTTGAGAAATGCCATCGTGTTGGTTCAGACTCATAGCGACCCTGTATAGGGTTTCTAAGGAGCGCCTGGTGAGTTTGAACCACGGACCTTGAGGTCCAGTGCATTATCCCACGGTGTCACACCCTAGTGTCACTCCAATTCAAGTATGTAGAGCAGAACTTCTCCATCGAGTTTCTGCTGCTTTGAGAAGCAGATCACCAGACTTCCCTTCCTAAGTGCCTCTGCCAACCTTCCTGTGAGCAGTTGAGCACTTAACCATGGGCACCACCCAGAGTGTCCTAGTCAGTTGGTTGGTGTTGCTGTTTTTCTTAAGTGCTATAGATTTGCTTCCGACTCATGTAGTTGTTGTTAAGTACCATGGAGTCGGTTCCGACTCATAGCGACCCTGCACAGGGTTTCCGAGGCTGTAAATCTTTA
>NW_006408612.1:3190204-3193160 GCF_000296735.1 Chrysochloris asiatica
CACACCAATTATTATTGTGATGTGCTACAAGAACTTCCTAACTGGTCTCCTGACTGCTGGCCTTGCCTCTCTTCCATCTGCTTCCACTTGCTCTCACGGTCATCTTTCCAAAATGCTCATCCAATCCTGCCACTAGCCTGTCTAAAATATTTCTGCTGACTCTGAGGCAGAACCTACGCTCTCTAGCATCCTAGGAGAGAATGGCGATGCTATTCAGCATCATGTCTCAACCCATGGACCTCATTCCACTCAACAAAGGCAGTGGTAGTAGGGATTAAGAAGAGGGGATGGATTGGAGAGATACTGGATGGTGTGTGTGTGCGCGTATGTATGTTTGTGAGAGAGAAAGGGAGAGAGAGCCTACTGCATAGATGGAAATTTGGAGGGCAGGTAGGGCAGCAGATGTGGGAGAGAAAATAAGTTCAGTTTGAGGTCACTGTAAAAGATCACACTCAAGACAGACTTCTCTGCATGCCTAGCCCTGGACTAGATCCTATAGGATCTATAGAGAAAGCATTAGAGGCAATGTCTATACATATGAGCCTAAATGTGGTATTAGGAAATTATATAAAGAGGCGCAAGAGAAGGGTAGAATCCAGAGTCAAGATAGTAAACTTGTTTGTTAATAGCTGCATGAAATGTCCCCCACTCAATGAAGTACTCAGTAAAAGTAATGACAGATAGAACAGAGAAAGACCCCAGAAATGGATTGGCACAGTGGCAGCAGCAGTGGGCTCAAGTACAGCAACAATTATGGGGATGGCACATGCCAGGGCAGTGTTTCAGTCTGTTGTGCATAGGGTTGCTGTGAGTAAGAACCGATTTGGCGGCACCGAACTGCAACAACAACCTTGAAGTCCTCAGCTAAAACATTGTTTTTTCATTGTTTCTGAGACTTACATGATTAAACAACTGGAGGCATTATTAGGATTTCTTTTGGGGGTACACAAAGTAAATATCAGGAAAAGTTTTCAAACTTGTCCTGGTTAATCTCAAACCAAGTTTGTCTTTCCATGTGTCTTTGTCGCCTGATCTCAAAACACTCCGGCTTCAGATTTTATGTTTTGTTTGTTCTTGTTTGGGGATGTATGGAAGTTTTGAGGTTTTCTTTTTGTTGTTTTCTGAGTGTTGGACCGAAAAATGCTGTAAGTTGCCCCTGTCTGCCTTCCTAACATGGGCATACTTTGGGAACAATGAATGAAAAAGGGCTGCTACTGTCTTTTTGATAGAAGATGGATTCTAGCTGGAGTCTGCCAGATCAATGTCCTGTCAATTTCAAGTTCATCTTGCCCTTGTGATTCCTTCTATGGGCCTCCCTTACATGCTGCCATTGCTTTGCATTTATAGGCTGATGCCAGTGTGACTACGGCATCTGCTCACTTGGTCTGGGTGTAATGCCCTGCTTTCCAAGAGTCCCCACGGCTGGCTGCTATTGTCCTCGATGCCTGTAAGGTGCTTTCTCAATGGTCATGAAAAGACTCATTGAAAGTTGTAACCACTGCTGTCGGTACAGCTTTAGTAACTGCAGAAGTTCTAGCCCAGATCTGTACCCTGGTGACTTTGAGAATACAACATCTGGTGGGGATTTTATAAAGCCCTTCCAAAGAGGTACTAGCTCTTTTCTCTGTGATAGGTGGCAAGAGGCACTGATACTGAAGTGTTGGACCCTCCCTGGTAAAGCCTGTAAACCTTCCAGCTCTTTCAGGCACATTGCTATTTCATAAACTGGACACTCCACAACACCCACTACCATTGAGCCAATTCCAACTCATAGTAACCTGCTTCATAGGGTTTATGAGACTGTATTTCTTTATAGAAGCAGACTGCCTCATCTTTTCCCCATGAGGTTCTGATGCTAACCTTGCAGTTAGCAGCTTAACTCTTAACCAACTGAGCCATCGAGGCACCTTAACTGGACACTAATGCATGAGGGTTTCTCTCATCCAAGCCCTTTCAGTAGTGGTTGGTCAGGAGGTTAGCCTAAGTTTTTAGCATATTCTTTGAATCTAGTTTTCTGGGGCTTGAAAGTTTGATAGTGATATGTGAACAGCCTCTAAACTAAATTTGTGGACGCTTTTGGCAGAGTATCTGTTTATGTCCCTCCTAAATTTTCATCTCTCCTGGCGGGCTTTCTCTTTCTCTGACAATGTCCTTAGTTGCAACTTTGCTACCCTGTAGCATCTAGTCCTGACCTTTGTTTTAGTTTAGATAATTCTAAACACTGTTACTGTGGTAACAGATGAGCTCCCCAAATCTCAGTAGTTTCACAAAAAAAGTTTGTCCTTCACACAGTCTTTTGTGGGTTGTCTGGTAATTCTCTTTGTTGTGTACCATCTCAGACACATGTCCTCCAAAATTGTGCCTCAGAAAAGAGTGATGGGAGAGACATGCGCTGACTCTTAACCATCTCACCTCAGAAGTGATACATGTTATTGTCCATTGGCCAGAACATGGCCTCAAAGACAACTGAAACGGAGACTGGGAAATGTGAGCAAGGGAGCACAAGAACATTCAATGAGCACTAGCTGTCTCTGTCTTCACATCTTTGGCCAGCTTGTTTCTTCTGATCCCAGAATGCTCAGGAGTACACAGGAGGCTGTAGAATGTGAACTACCCAACGAGGATCCCCACTAGTATCCTGCAAAGCATCTTAGAGGAATAGACTTGGAAAAATGCTGAAAGAAAATAACTCATACAGTCTGTAAAAATGATCCTATTTTTGTTTGATACTTTGGTTCATTTTAACCCAGATACTACAAAATGATAGTTAGCAAGTTCAATCTCTTTGACAGATATTTTCTGTTTAGAACACACAGCGTTTAAGCAGTGTGAACAAATATTTAGATACCTAGTTTTTCTTGAATAGTTGTAAAATCTGACATCTGGGTCCATGTTTCCATAGGAAACCAATAATATGGAAAATAGCTGAGTAAGGACTGCTCCCCGCCCCCCCCCC
>NW_006408612.1:3193776-3200528 GCF_000296735.1 Chrysochloris asiatica
CCCCCCCACCCCCGCCACTCTGAAGCTATACACCCTCTTAAAAACTTGTAAGCCAGCCACTTCGTGTCTTTATAGCCCCCCACTTTAAGTAGCTAATGTATAAGTTGCCCATCCCTGTTAACCCTGTGTACTGAGGGAATAAGCTTGATCCTTGATTTGAAGACTCCCTCCCTCTTGGTTGGTATTCGAGCAACTACATCCATAAGCAAAGGTCAAGTTTCTCAAATTGTAGCTATTTTAATTTGCTTCCTGTATCAAATTTCTTGGTCTTCCTCTAGTTGAGTTCAGATCATCAAGCCATCCAAGCTAGGTCAAATGTGTACTCCCTGCAAGTTTGGGCATTCTTGTGCACCTCTCCCACTTCATATCAGCTGGATGTTTCATTCTCAGCTCTAGACCCCCGTGGCTAGTTCTAAGTCCATGGGTTCAGGAGTTCCTAATTCTCCCCGAACTTTGGACCAACCAGCCCTTCCTCTTCTGTCTCTCAACTCGAGGTCGATGGGAGTCTATGGAACATTGGTGAACTCAGCCTATATCTTCATTACTGCCTTTCCCCCTCTTCCCCTCACAAGTAGATCAACATGGTTGCAGTGAACTTACATTGCCTGCTCATATGTTCCATTTGAGTTTCAGTCTTGGAAGAGGGTTTATCCTGAAGGGATTTGATGGCTTGCTTTGATGGCTCCCAGGTGAACATCTTGCTTGTTCTTATAATAGCCAAACAATCTGCTTCCCCCTCCGTCCTCCGTGGCCCCCCTCCCCCGCCCCGCTGGTCTTTCTTTCAAGAAGATTCTTCGGTTCTTCTAGGATGATGGTCAGGTCTTCACAGACCACCATGAACCCCTCCCCACCACTCCCTACTGTACCAGCCACATTGAGGGTGATTGTCAGCTGTCATTTGTCTTTATGGTTTCACCATTGTTTTCTACTGTTGTTGTTAAGTGCTGTGGAGTCAATCTTGACTCATAGTGACCCTCTATAGGGTTTCTGAGGCTTTAAATCTTTTGTGGGAGCAGAAAGCCTTATCTTTCTCTCACGGAGTGGCTGGTAGCCTCAAACTGCCAACCTTATGGTCCACAGTTCAGTGATTATCCTGTGGAGCATCCAGGCTCCCATGCTTTCCAATAGTAGAGATTTTTTTCTCCCCGAATCTTCCATTTGGCTTTTTTTACTCACTTACTTTACTTGATTGAGACCTATAAGCTTTGTTTGTGTGACTCTGCTTGCATGTGTCGTATCACATCTTAAAGCTTCTTAGAGATAGTGATTAAACACAATGCAGAAGCAGCAGCTTGGACTCATGACTCTGAGGTTGCTACTTGCTATCGCCAGCTGCAGTAGCACGGTGACTCCATGTGTGTCCCGGTAGAGCTGTGCTCCAAACAGTTTCCATGGCTGTGAACTTCTGGAAACAGATTACAAGGCCTTTCTTCTGAGATGCCTCTGGGTAGTTCTGAACCGCAACCTTATGTTTAGCAGCTGAGTACTAAACTATTTGTGCCACCTAAGGGCTCCGAATGGAGTCCTGGTGTGGCGCTGTGAGTTAATGCACTGGACTGCAAAGTTGGTTTGAACAGCAAGGTTGGTGATTCGAGCTTACCAGCTGCTCGTTGGACACTCTATCCAGGGTTGCTATGGGTGGGAACTGACTGGATGGCACTTAACAACAGGGGGCTCTGAATAGTTGATGAAGGCCTAGGAAATACCCATAATGGGGATGTTGTTGTTAAGTGCCATTGAATCGGTTCTGACTCACAGTGACCCTGTCTAGGGTTTCTGAGGAGCGACTGATGAGTTTGAACCGCCGACCTTGTGGTTCAGTGTATTATCCCACAGCGCCACAGCAGTGCATTAATTTGGAGACAATTAGAAGAATGTCTGTTGATTGTTGTTGAAGTAAATCCTTACTGACATAGCCGTTTTGCCTTTTCTCCCCTTTGCAGACCATTGGAACGATCCAATGAAGATGTGGATATAATTTTCACATGGCTGAAAGAAGTTAAAGCTTTTGAAAAATTTCACCCCAATCTCCTTCATCAGATTTGTTTATGTGGTTATTATGAGAATCTGGAAAAAGGAATAACATGTAAGAAATGTAACTCCAGTGGGATATTTTCATATATGGTTTGTGCTCATTTGTGGTTAACCTTTGGGGATAGATAGCAAATGGAGAATTTATATACCAAACATTGAGCTTCAGTCAGGGGTATTTAGTTGAAATATCCCTGTACTCTGGTTCTTCCTTTATTTGCCCCATGGAACTCATCCTTCCAGGGCAGCTTACTTCCCAGAGAGGTCTGGAAAGCTGTATTCCTAGAAATGCAAGCGTTGACTTATCTTTTCTAATCCAAGAGATATATGAACCAATAGGATGTTGTTGTTGTTGTTGTTAAATGCTGTCAAGTGGATTCCGACCCATAGCAACCCTGTACAGGGTTTCCGAGGCTGTGAATCTTTACGGGAGCAGAAAGCCTCACCTTTCTCTTGTGAAACAGCTGGTAGTTTCAAACTGCTGACCTTAAGGTTCACAGCCCGATTTGCAACCATTATGCTACCAGAGCTCCTAATATCCTAATAGGATATTAGTTAAGGATAAAGGTCTCTTCACTCACATAATGGTGATGATGTTTCCAGTGAACCTCAGTGCTAGCCTGTATTGCAAGTGTGAAAAAGGGCAGAGAAGTGAAACAACAGAGTGAGAAAGCTACGTTAATTAAAAAGAAAAAGTATTTTTTTATTAGAAAGTGATTACTTTTCCATTTGATGGGATCCTTCAGGTTGGTGGAAGAAAACTCCCACCCACTCACTTGATTAATTACTCAAATTGAAGAAGTCTTGAGGTAGAATTACTCTAGGATGATTAATAAGTGGCTCAATGACATTATTAAGGTACCAGGTTCCCCCCCCCCTTCTTTTTTTTTTTTGCTGTGTATCCTCAGATAGTGACTTTTGAACTCAAAAGCCAAATGGCTCTTAGATAACAATAACAGTTGGAAGCATTACATGGTGATACAGAAATGTTTCTTCTTATATCTTTTTTTCCAAAGTCCCCAGCAGATTTCCTATGTTGTTTCCTTGATTAATTGCATGGCATGCTATGGTGAAACCAGTTACTTGCAAAGGCAGTGGGCTCGCCTTGATTGCTTTAGAACAGTCACGATTATTCCATGGAGTTAGGGATAGAACTGATTGTCTCTGAGCACTTGGCTCTGTGGAGGAGGGTGGAAAAGTGACTAAAAGCTGGGTTCAGTTAGACAAAAGGAAGTGAGAGGTTGGGAACAGAGTCTGTCACAATATTCTTAATAAAAAATTCAGAAAACAAAGAAAATTATTTTGAACATTCAGTGTTCTGTATCCTTCAAGAGGTTTTCCTATGTGTGTACACACAAAGACATACTTATATTTTTAGAAAATCATCTATAAGTATTGTTTTCAAATTAATGTTTTTTTCTACTTAATGATATCAGAAATGCTATTATTTTGGGGGATAAGATTTCTTCTGTTTCTTAAAGGCATTTTAAAAGTGAGTCTTTTCTAATATGTAATGTGTATCTGATTGGCAGATGATGAATGCCTTTTGGAGCCAAGAAGTTCATGAAAGGCAAAGCCCTAACTCTACAATAAGTCACTTACAAGGGTTAGGAGCAGCAAGCTTGTTGGAAAGGACACCTAGAAAGTCATCAGTCCCCCATCTTAAGCCTGTCATTGTACTTGGTGGGAAACCATTGTTGATTATTGCCTTTGGGCAGCATATTGTACTCAGGGAGTCAGAGAGCTTGTACCATTAATTATGGTGTCCAGAAGCTTGCTCTTTCTCAGTGAGTACTCGCCTTGCTGGAACTCAGCTATCCCACTGAGTTGTCATGTAATTCTTCATTGAATCAGTTAACTCTTGACTCTAACTGTGGAATTAATTTTAAAACATCAAATCATTTTATCTAGTTATTTAGCTAGCATATTTAAAAGGACAGATGAGTTTGTTCAAGATATGTGAGCCAGTGTTTCAGAAATTACTTGGATTCCAAGTACTGGTCTTGATGAGATATGGGAACTAGGGTTTTATCTAAATATCTAAACATTGTGTCTCTGAGATGATAAAAGTAAAGCAAACTTAGATTTAGGAATTTCTGATGAGAATAATTTCCAAAGTATAGATTACTCCTGATGCCTTAAAAACAACAACAGTGAATTCTTAAAATAAACAAGAAAAAAAATAGAAATCATGTTCATTGATAATTCACTGATTAGCTTAAGAGGACATGCTGTTAAACCTGTTGCTTTTAGGGTTTAACCAATATAGATTTAGAAAATTTAGATTAGGAAATTTTAGTGGTGGTCTGTACTCTGTTGAGTCAAATAAGTGTGTTAATTTGTACCCCTTATTAATTATTGTCCTGGTGTGTCACTGTGTGTTAATGCGCTGGACTGCAATGTCAGTTTGAACCTCAAGGTCAGCAGTTCAAGCTCACCAGCTGCTCCTTGGAAACCCTATTTGTTGTTGTTATGTGCCGTGGAGTCGGTTCCGACCCATAGCGACCCTGTACAGGGTTTCCGAGGCTGTAAATCTTTATGGGAGCAGATCGCCTCATCTTTCTCCTGCGGAACCGCTGGTAGTTTCGAACTGCTGACCTTGCAGCTCGCAGCCCGATTTGTAACCACTACGCTACCAGAGCTCCTTATACAGGGTCGTTATAGGTCAGAACTGACTCAACGTCACTTAACAACAGTAACATAGATTTAATAATTTTCAAAGAATGACAATACAATGAAATAGTAACAACAAACCACATAGAACAGAGTTAATTGTTCTTAAAGTGAAAGGATCTTTCAGTATTTGGGATTGTTATCGTCCCTTATGAACATGAAAGAGTTCTGTTTAGTGAAATTCTACTTCATAGAATGATTAATTAATATAATACAGATCATATATAGACGAGGAAAAGAAAAATGTGCCTTGTTCTTGGGGTAAGTGATAACCTCAGCCTATAAAAACTACCAGGCTATACAGTAAAATCACCTTCTATTTGCTACATTGACATTGCTTTCCTTTGTCAGTATTTCGCCAGGGTGATATTGGAACAAACTGGTACGCTGTCCTGGCAGGGTCCTTGGATGTTAAAGTATCTGAGACGAGCAGTCACCAGGTAAGCGACCCTATTTTGTTAAAAGTAGGATTTATTGTTAATTTTTAAAATATACACTAACCTCTTATCTTTTATCCCAATAAAATTATATTGTCAAATCCATTTCTTCTTTCCTTTAGTAATGGGCTCATCAAGTGTTTGTTGAATTCCTTTATTAAATTATTCAGTAAACATATGTCTTCTATGACCTGAGTATGGAGCCAGGTGTTGGAACAGAAAATGCAAGGACACATTGCCATTACTTGCCTTCAAGGAGCTGTTTCCTGGGAAACGTAAACATTTCCATTGCAGTGTGATAAATTGCTGTGATGTGAGCATAGGCAAGCAGCTCTCTCTAGAGTTCCCATGGATTCTGCCTCCATCTTGTATCCAGACCTCTTTTCAATCTGAAAATGATTCCTTCATTAGCTTTTCCAGAGCTCCTGTGATACATCGGATTAGCAGATACATTCACTGTAATATCTTTTGCTTGCTATTCTTCTACCTCATCTTTTCATTACTTTTTTTTTTTTTTTCTAACATGCTCTTCCTTGATCTTCATTAGTCACCTTTGAGGAACTTGGCTTATTAGTAGAGAAAACTAATATTCTTTCCTCACCCTACACATAGTATTTAAAAATATTTAAAATTGGACCCAGAGTCTCCTTTGACATCTACATTCACGCTTGCTTCATTATAGTGGCATGTGGTCACAATATACAGCACCTTCCTGTTCAAAGACAAGGACCCCTAGTCTGAACATGGTCCCTATAAAGCCATGTTTAAGCCTCTGTGTGAAAATAGTCTGAAATACACATATTTAGGATGCAGATAGAAAGTTAAGGGAAGAGAATTGGGTAGCCGTAAAATCTGAACGAATTATCAAGAAAAATCCAACAGTTAAAGGGGCAAATAATCTATACCAAGTACCTTGCTTACGTACTGAAAGGACAAGTAACCTATAGCCAATAGCTACATTTAAATACTGAGCCTTTGTTAAGTTCTATTGTTAGGTGCTGTTGAGTTGGTTCCAACAGAATGAAACACTGCCACTTCCTATTCCATCCTCACAATTATATTTGAACCTATTATTGCAGACACTATGTCAATCCATCTTGTTGAGAGTTTTCTACTTTATCAAGAATTGATGTCCTTTCCCAGGAACTGGTCCTTCCTGAGAACATGCACAAAGTTTATGAGACGAAGTCCGGCCATAATGCTTCTTGTCTAAGAAGCATTCCAGCTGGACTTCAGGACAGATTTGTTTGTTCTTCTGGTAGTCTATGGTGCTTGCAATATTCTTGGCCAACTCCATAATCCAAATGCATTATTAATTCTTCTCTGGTCTTTCAAACTCATTGTCCAACATTCACATGCATATGAAGCAATTGAAGACACCATGGCTTGGGTCAGGTGTGCCGTAGTTCTTAAAGTGACATTTTTGCTCTTTAACACTTTTTCACATGTTTTTTGTGTTATTATTGTTAGGTGCTGTTGAGTCAGTTCTGACTCATGGTGACCTTATGCACGAGAGAACAAAACACTACCCAGTCTTGCGTCGTCTTCATAATTGTTATTAAACTTGAACCTATTGCTTTTGCCACTGTGCCAATCCATCTTTTTGGGGAT
>NW_006408612.1:3202193-3247826 GCF_000296735.1 Chrysochloris asiatica
TTTTTGCATAATTCAGTATTTTTCCTGTGTTTTTCTTGTTAAGTGCCATTAAGTTGGTTCTGACTTACAGCAAACCTTCTATAGGGTTTCCGAGGAACAGCTGGTGGATTTGAACTGCTGACCTTGTGATTCGCAGTAAAGTACTGATCCTACAGTGCCACACCAGGAGCCCTATAGCATAGTTCAATATTGCAAGTTTTTCTTTAGCTTTTTCACGTTGAGAAGTGCTGAGTGTGTTCTATTCTTTTGGTTTTCTAACTCTAGGTCTTTGCACATTTCCTTATAATACTTGACTTTGTCTTTTCAAGCTGCCCTTTGGATTTTTCTGTTTAGCTCTTTTGCTTCTTCATTTCTTCCATTTCCTTTACCATCTCTATGCTGGAGAGCAAGCTGCAGAGTGTCTTCTGACAACTATTTTAGTCTTTTCCTTCCTTCTTATCTTTTTTACTGACCTTTTGCTTTCTTCCTATATGATGTCCTTGATGTCATCCCACAATTCTTCAGATCTTCATTTGTTAGTGTCTAATGCGTCAAATCTGTACTTGAGATGACCTCTAAATTCAGGTGGGATATATTGAAGGTAAATATTTGGCTCTCATGGACTTGTGTTAATTTTCTTCAGTTTTAGCCTGAACTTGCCTTTGATCATTTGATGGCATACTCAATGTGAGAAAACCTTGATGACACACACAATTTGGGATTTTAAATGTATAGAGACTTTCATTCATAGTGGAGACAGATCCCCAAAGGTACGAATGTAGACTTTGGAATACTGTGTTATGCCCACTGTTATAGATAGTAAGAACTGCAGGCCAGTATTCAAACCCTCCTTAACCCACAGTGTACTCTCTCCACGTACCAATATACGAAAAGCTCCCTCAGATGCTGTCTATGGGAAAAAGATGAGGCTCTCTGCCCTCATAAAGACTTTAAGTCTCTGAAACCCTAACTGACTCTATGGCAATGAGTTTTGTATTTTGAGTTGGTGCTAAGATACCACTCCACCATCTACTACTACAGAGGATAGCCTGAGATTGATAGAGAACCTAGCTTTCCAGACAGCTGAGGGGCAGTGTGTCATGGTTCTAGCTCCATGGAAGAAAGAAGCTCAGGAGAAGGAACAAAATGGTGGAACTTCTACCCATGACAATCTGCTTGAAAGGGTGAACAAAAGTGAGCCATATCTACATATGCTGACCTGGCAATGTGCTCTTCGTCACTGCCCACTAGCCATGTGGCCAAAGCAAGTCAAAGTAGTACCCTGAGAGGGACAAGAAGGTGTTGGGTGATGGGCCATGGATAGGGGAGTAAGAAAAGGCCTAGAGACTAGCTATTAATCTTGTTTCTTCATTGTGTGGGGTCTAGAGGGGTTCCACAACATTAACTGACTTAATTCTTAAACTTTGGTGGTGGTGGTGTGCTGTGGGGTTGGTTCCCACCCATAGTGACCCTGCATAGAATTTCTGGGGCTGTAAATCTTTACGGAAGCAGAAAGCCTCATCTTTCTCCTGTGGAACAGCTGGTAGTTTAGAACTGCTGACCTGGAGGCCCGACTTATAACCACTACACTACCAGAGCTCCTATTTTAAACTTTAGGCATGTCCTATTTTACAGTTTGCGTTTGAAAGCAATTCTTAGCAATACTAGGTAACTTTCCCAGGGCCACACAAATGTAAGAATCATACTAAGATTTGCACACTCTGTTCTGACAGACTCCAAATTGCATGTTCTTTCCATTGCTGACCTATGAAAAATGGATGAGTGGGGCAAATGAGAAAAAGTTCAAGGGGAGAAAGAGAATGAAGAGAGGAGAGAAAAGAAGAGCAGAGTAGAGGGCAGTTTCTTGTTAGCCTGCCTCTACATTTTCTATTTCAGTCTCTCTGCTCTCCCTTCTTATCTGACAGTCAGAGATAAAGCTCCAAACGCACTGCCATCATGTCGATTCTGACTCATAGTCTTGTGAATAGGGTTTCCAAGGCTGTACTTCGTTACGGAAACAGTCACCTTCGTTTTTCTCTTGTGGAGCAGCTGGTGGGCTTGAATTGCCGACCTTGCAGTAAACAGTTCATTACTTATCCTGTGGTAGTGTCAGAGTCCCAGACTTACTGCTGAGCTTTGAAAGTGCCCTAGTGACTCAGCTGTTAGGCACTCAGCTGCTAAAGGAAAGATGGGTGAATCAAATGCAGTGGCTCTGTGGGAGAAAAAACTGGCGATCTTCCTCCATACTTGCAGCCCAGAAAACCCTACATCCACACCTCTGCTGTCAGGCTGATTCCCAGTTATCGTGGCAGAAGCAGACAGCCTCATCTTTCTTCTGCAAAGTGGCTGGTGGGTTTAACTGCCAAGCTTTTGGTTAACAGCCCAACACTTAACCTACTGTGCTCTTAGGGCTCTTTAAGAAACCCCTACATTGTAATTCTCCTCTGTCATATGGAGTCCCTATGAGGTGGAATCAACTCTGCAGCATCCAACAATCACATCACTGCATTTTAGCCCTTAAATGGGAGTGCTAGCTACTGCCCCAGCCAATGTGGAAGAGTAATGGAAGCCCTACCACAAACAGGTACTATGTCCAAC
Source organism: Chrysochloris asiatica (assembly GCF_000296735.1). Lineage (NCBI taxonomy): Eukaryota > Metazoa > Chordata > Mammalia > Afrosoricida > Chrysochloridae > Chrysochloris > Chrysochloris asiatica. The sequence goes on from NW_006408612.1 coordinate 3,204,771, forward strand.
AATTTGTGGTCATTATTTCACTGTTGTTCCATGCCTTTGAGGTGGTCTTCATAGGGTGTTCTAGATTGTGATCTTTATGGGTTCATAGGTCTTTGTTTCATGGAGTGCTGGAGTGGATTCTAACTACCAGCCTTTCAGTTAACAGCCAAGTGCTTAACTGCCTTGCTATCGGGTCTCATTTGTTGTTGTGTTGTGTTGTGGAGTGGATTCCGACTCACAGTGATCTGTGTAAAAGACTAGAACAGCCCCATAGGTTTTTCCTCCTGCACAGCAGATGGTGGCTTTGAATCATCAACCTTTTGGTTAACCATTGTGCATAAGGTTCCATCCCTATTCACAGGAGGTGGGAGCAGGAAAATTGGCCCCTTTTTTCAGGTAAGATGCTAAATAGCTTGCCTAAGGCCACATAGCCTGTGGATGGCAAGCTAATTGTTTGTGATTCTTGATTCGAGTCCATTAGGATTACACAGGCAAAGTGAAGGAGAGAGTAAAAGGTGTACACTAAGTAATGTAGCAATAATTAATGTGGGGAGGAAGGAGCTTTCCTCTTGCAGCTCCTCCAGCCCCCCATCTTTGTGCATTGTCTGATTACACACCATTTACAAGCCCACTGGACAACGGCTGCTCCTCTGAGGGGCTCTTCTCACTGCTGCTGGACTGTACCTGGGCTGCTGGTCCCCCTGCCACCACTTACAGTGTGACTTGCAAAAGTTCATGGAAATTTTTCATTATCTCTTAGTTCCATTTTCCCATGAACTTTTTGAAATCCCCTTGTATTAGATTTAGAGACACATGGTTAAGTGCCTTAAGGCCCTCCTGTAAAGAGCTTCTACATTAGCGGTTGGGACAGACAGTAAAGGGTAATAAGGGAGGGAAGCAGAGAATTGGTCTGGTGGAAGTGAAGTTGTTAGAACTGATGACTCATGGGATGGGTGGAGGATTGAGAGAGGGAGGGTCCTGACTTAAATGAAGAGTGGATGGAGGGCCACAGATGAAGACAGGAAATAGGTGAGGAAGAAAACCTTCACAGATTGTAATGCTATGTTATTTTGCACCAGGCATTTCGTAGGTATTACTGATTTAGTAGCATTTTCTCTGGAAAAAAAAGTCACCCTATTTGTTTTATATAATGATAGAAAGATACTTTATTTGACTTGCAAGAATACACAAGACATAAATATTCTGTTTTGCTCATAGATTCCTATGACCTTCCTTGCTGTTTCAATATGATCACACTTTCCCCTTCCCTAATCATTCTCTTATACTCTTTTGCTAAATTGAGTAAAAAAAAAGACAAAACAACTTTGTGACCTCTATATTACTCATTTGTTAGGGACTTTTTAATTCTTTGGCTTCTAGGTTGAGGGTCACTCTTATTTTTCATTGGTGATATCCCATGATAAGCTTAGTAATACTAATTCATCATTTGTAAAGAATTTCACTTATGTTCTTGGAAGTCCTGATGTGCCACTGTGGGATAAGGCACTGGACCACAAGGTCGGTTTAAACCACAGGGTTGGTGATTCAAATTCACCAGCCACTCCTTGGAAACTATACAGGGTCACTGTATAGTCGGAACCAACTCAATGGCACGTAACAACAACCACATGTGGTAGAGCCAATGTTATATGTAGCTTGTTCATTTCACAGGAGAGTGTGTCTGCTCAAGATTACACAGTGGTGAACTGGAGAGCTGGAAATCCTGATGATTTTCTCACACAATTCAGTGCTCTGCCCTACCATCCTTATCTTTAGTCAATTTTTCCTGCAGTGCCTTCAGCGACTCTGGAAAGAGCAGTACTTCCAGGCAACTGGTGGGTCAGTGGTTAAGCACTTGGCTGCCAGTTGAAAGGTTGGTGGTTCAAACCCACAAGCTGCATTCTGTAGGAGAAAGACATGCTAGTTGTGTTGCTGTAAATATGAGTTGGAATCGACTCCACAGCAATGGGTAACTTTAGTGGTGGTTGATTCTTCTTATTGGTGCTAAGATTATAACTAAGAAAGCGGTTGGCTCCGTATATGGGAGAGATATTAGAATACGAGGAGTCCCTGAGTGGCACACATGGTTAAGCACTTTCCTATGGCTGAAAGGTGAATGGTTTGAGTCCACTTAGGCATCTTGGAAGCTTGGCTTGGCAATCTGTTTCTGAAATCTCACAGCCTTGAAGAGCCTGTGGAACAGTTGTGCTCTGCATACTTGGGGATGGCAAGAGTTGAAGACAACAGATTACAGCAACAACATTAGAATACAAGCACTTCCGTCAGAGGGAAGGTGATCGGCACAGGAGAGCAAGGGTAAACAACAGTTCATGCCCTTTTCTGAGGTGGGGAAGGATTCAGAAAGAAAGCTGTCGAGCTGAGGGGAGCTCAGGTGGCTCCCCTCACAGTTGTGTGGGAGGTCAGTCCCACCGCATCAGTTTAGAAACAAAAGTCTGTCAGTGTGGGAGGCATGAGGTGGCCTGCTGACCCTGCCTCATTCTGTCGTCTCATAGTTCAGATCCTGTCAGATAGTCGTCCGAGTTGGATGACCCCTCATTCCCACAGAGCTTGAGAGCTGACATACTGAGAGTCAGATTCCCTGCTTTCCTTTGGCTTAGTTTCCACAGTCCAAGGCTGTAAGAGGAAACTGGATAGGGGTGGAAGGCACCAACACTAGTAAGGTGTGCTCACCATGGAATGGTCAGTCATTCAAAATCAAAAGGGTACCCTTTTCCTAAGAACAAGTTGAGAAGAGATAGAAAGGTGGGTGGAATGCAAATAGGAACCACAGGAAGGAGGCAGGATCACTGTGGTTCCAGGGAGTGGATTGTAGTCATTGAAATGAATCAAAGTGTATGATTTGTTGAAGGTAAAATAGATGATCTTGTCTGTAAACTTTCAATTCACAATTAAAAAAAAAAAAAAAAAGTGGATCGGAGGTGGGAGATCATTGTACCTGGATGAGGAGAGGCAAAATGGGCCCATCTCTTGGACACTCTCCCTGAAGAGGGGGAAGGGGGGCTACTTTATTTTTATTTCTCTTGTTACTGCCTCAAACCTTGGTTTTGTATTAGGAACTCTGGAAAATGCAAAGGTTATTTTATTTCTATGATTCTGATTAGCTTCTAGACACTACTGCTTTCCAAATGTCTTTCTGTAAATTATGTTTATTCCACTAGTTTATAAAACAAAACCTGCTTCAGAAACACTCTTACACCAATTTTTCTGTGTGGTTGTCGTCAAAACCTCTTTCCCAAGTTCTGGGACATTCTTCCTGTCTTGGGCATTCTTTGTCTTCCCCTGTAAAATTTAGAAATCTCAGCAAAGGAACCTGTCCAGACCACTTCACCACCCAAAGGTGCCCCAACCTGGCTCATATACTCATGAGAAATTCTACTTGGCAGCACAAATCTCATTAAGGATTAGTCTTTCCAGCACTCCTGATGATACTTGTTCTTTCTTCAGTCTCTTAGCCAAACCAAGGCACAGACTTCTTGGATCCTCATAACTGAACTCTTGTACTCAGCGACCTACCCCTCTGGGACACCTGTAAATGTCTGGTGGCACCTGGAAACCTTTAACTTCAGGAGAAGGAGATTGACTCACCATCGGCATGAAGCTGATTCTCACACCAGACAGTCTGTACTTCTCTGCTGGGTCCCACAATCTTTTGCAGTGACCACACAGAACTCATGGACCATACGTATGGTTAACTGGTTCTTTAAGCAACTACCAGGGTACTCTGTGGGATCAGCTAACTGCAAGCTCAGCAGTTCAAACCCACCAGCCACTCTGCAAGAGAAAGATAAGACTGTTCCCATAAAGATTTATAGTTTCAGAAACCCTATACGGGGTCGGTATGAGTCTGCTCAACGGCAGTGGATGGGGTTAGCAGGGTACAGCTAGGGATCAGGAGCAACAGGTTACAATTTAGGATGAGAATCAGGATTAGGAATCATATAGGCAAAATCTGGAAATCCCCCACCCCCACCCAAATAGAGAGCACATCCTCTCTTCTTCAGTGCAGGACTGCGCTCTGTTCCTCTCAACCCTCAACCGGGAAAGCAGGTTCTTCTCTCTGCCATGCACACCCTCTCAGCTCCCTCTTAACAGGCCCCTTCTTGGTCCTGCAGGCCTCTCTGCCTGTGGTCTCCCTGCTGGCAGCCTCTCCATGGTCAGTTGTGTTCCCCTCACTTCTGCTGCATTCTGAGCGTCAGGTTTCTGCCATCACCACCGGTTCTGCTGCAAGGCTCCTTCTGGGCCCTTTTTCTGTCAGCTCTACCTCGGAACCTCTTCCAGGCCTCTCTCTGTCAGCGTTAAGGCCCTCAGCCTGCATTACAGGTCTGCTCTTTCAGGTGCTTCCTTGCCTCTGTTTTTAATTCCTTCTCCCCTCTCTTGCCTTCTCCTTTTATTTCTTCAGAAACCTCTGTGAACTTGACCTGGACTTCTCAGCAGGGTCCTATACTGACCAATTCTCTGAGTAGACCATAGACACTACATTTGCAGTCTTTAGTATACTGACCAACCCCTGCAAGATGCCTAAAAGAGACCAATCACAGGGCAGGCTACAGCCCAGCCAGATAAAATATATCAAGCAATCAAGTTGCTTACAGCTTACCCAGGAAATGCCAATCAACAGAGACAAGAGTAACAAACTCCCTGGAGTAGAAAGCTAGAGTAAAGACAGTTCCTCAGGACTTAAGGGAAATGTTTCTCATGTTGTTTTCCCCAAAGCATAATACAAACTTATGTAAAGGGACTCATTTCACCACAGCACCTCTTTAAATTAAATATTCCAAAAGTCAGACTTTCTGCATTTCCACCAGAATGACTGAAAATGCTGGTGTCGTTTTCCCCCATTAGTACTTTAATGTACTTAGATTAACAGGTTGTAACCAATTAATAATAAACTTAAAAGCAATGAATAGACTTATAAACCGTACTTTATTAGACAACAGTCCCTGACTTTGTGTGTGTGTTATAGGAAGAGAGATAAAAGGATAAGCGCAGGCCTACTTTTCCCAGATTTATTGGTGACCAGACTTTTGGGCATGGTAAATCTCAATGCTAGAAATCGATAAGGTTTTAAAATGGATCTTTATATCAAAAAGAGTATAAAGTGTTTCCAGTTATATTAAAGAATTCCTGACGACTACTGGCAGACTAGAAATTGATACTGCAAAACAGAAAGCATGGGATGATTTCTTAGTTCATTAAACCACTTTATTTAAGCCACTTATTTAAAGTGTTAATATATACTTTGTATGAAGCACAGTGGTTAAAAACACCTTGCTTCAAATTCTAACTCACTTAATTGGCTGTACAATTAATGTATCTAATAACGAGAGAGAATAGTTTCTACCTTAAGTGAGTTAAGATATGTAAAAGGCTGAGCAGAAAATCTTGGGTACCTGTTAATGCTGTCGGTTCTATTGCCTGCAAAGCTGTTGTTTTATCACAAGAGGGCAGCACGAGATTAGAAAAAGCAGGAAATGTGCTTGCTATTTGAGACCACTTGAGTTTAACAACATTGTTCAGCCATTTCATGGGATCCAAGGAATCAGGACTATACTTAGCCTGGGTCATTATCTTTCCCCATGACATTCTCTGGCAAATTTTAACCCAGTTTTGGGGAAAAATGACTTACTAGTCATACCCCTAAAGTAAAATAAGATGCTAGTCTTAAGTATTAAAAGTGCTTATATTATCTTTCTATTAAAAAAATTATATATCATTTAATATATACTTTTCATTTAAAAGTATGTTAATATAAACTAATAATTTACCATCTCTTCCTGGCCTCTACAATAAAGATGTTTTTAAACATTGCAGTTTGTTTATAAAATTTGAAGGACAGGCATGTTTCTGTACAAGCTGGCCTGTCTTTGTCTCTCTGTTTCTTCTATGCACTCTCATCTCACCTGAAGTCCTCTGTTGTTGTTAAGTGCCATCAAGTCGGTTCCGACCCATAGCGACCCTGTACAGGGTTTCCAAGGGTGTAAATCTTTATGGGAGTAGAAAGCCTCATCTTTCTCCCACTGAGCAGCTGGTAGTTTCGAACCACTGACCTTAAGGTTCGAAGCCCGATTCGTAACCACTACGCTACCAGAGCTCCTTGTAGTTGTTTGTAATCTCTTCCTACTACTCTATGTTACCAGGTAAGAACTGAAAGGGAATCTGTTTCTCATCCTTGCATATGCTCTCAACTTCATTTTTTTTTTTTTGCCATGTAATTCTTTGTTTGGGTGAATGCAAGACTGAGCCACTCTGCAGGACAGACTGACTCCATTGCCATGGGACTGACCTCCCTGATTGGGTTACCAGAATGCCAGTGCTTACCCATTCTCTTCCAGCCTTCCCCAGGCCGACTTGCTTGATTTTGTTAAGTAGTGTCTAACCTGCTCATGCTAGGGAAGTGCTCTAAAAGCAACAGACCTTGTTGATGCTACTTAGAAAAATATTTTATTTAATAGTTTGCCTTCCTGCTTGCCAATAAATCCTTGGACAGCACATATAATCTAATGTCTGACAAATTCAGAAGTTAGCTTTCATTAAGTTTTATTATTTAAAAGGACTTGGAACACTCAGTGAATTCTGGTATTAAATTGAAGCTCATGTTCTAGAACTAGGTATTATGAAAGTTATTGCCAAGTATTGCCTGTTGTTGTTAAGTGCTGCCTAGTCAGTTCCCACTCATAGCAAGGCTGTATAGGGCTTCTGAGGAGCGGTTGGTAGGTTTGAACCTTTGATCTTGTGGTTCAAGGTGCAGTGCTTACCATAGCCGGAGTCCCAAGTATTGCCTACAGACCTAAAATAAAAAATTGTTAAAATATTTGCTTTGAGAAAATTTATGTTTCCAGGTTTAAACATTTGAGGACCAATTTGTCACCTGATACAACAATAACAGCAATCTTTACAGGGTCCGGCTGCTCCTTGGAAACCCTGTATACGGTTGCTATGAATCGGAAGCAAGCCAACGGCATTAAACAACAATCTTTGTAAGAGCAGTTTGCCCTCATCTATCTCTCCAGGGCTTCTGGGTAGGTTCGAACCACTAGTTTTTCAGGTAGTAGTCAAGTGCTTAACCGTAGTGCCACTGGGTCTTCTGACTCTTGATGTACTTGCCACATAATTCTTAGAAATCTATTTTATTGATGAGTAGCTATTTTAAATTTCATCAGAATGTCTGGAACTTGTGTACGTTAGATTTCAGCTGATGTTTACAGGTATGTTTGCAAGGCACATGTTTCTTAGCTTGGACAACAATCTTAATTATCGGTGGCACAACCATTGGCTTTCTTAGCACAAAACACTATTCCCATTTTCATACTGTAGCTATGTTTATAATGAAACAAACAAGTAAAATGCCACATGTGACAGTGCCTGCTTTAAGAAAACCCGGAATACCAGAATTCAGAAGTACAAAGCAGATAAATTAAGGAGTGATTAGTAGCAGTACAAAAGGATTCTTTGATTTACAGCAGGATTCGTCAGAAGGGTTCCTTTGAATACAAGCTCCCCCAGAGAGCTGAAGTGTTTTGCAGATCATTCAAACCACTTGACATCCAGACTGGGGGACAGAGAAACTTGGAATTTAAGTGTGAAAAGCAATCCTTAATGGAAGATGAACACAAAGTAAATCCAGAGGTTCTCTGTTATTTAAATGATAGAAAAATATACTTTGCTTTTTGGAAACCTAGATAACATATATGTTTTGATTCACAGGACTAAATCTGGAATAATCATTTCCATTATTTATTGAGCACCTATGGAACCAGGAACTGTACAGGGCTGTCATAACCATACATTGTTTTATTAATATTTAATTCAGCTAAGAATCTTATCAGAAAGATTATGCCTATTTCACAAATGGGGATACTGATTCGGTGGAGCATTTTGTACAAGGCACATAGCTAGTAATTGGCTCATGGTTTTTGCACTCTGCTGCCTCCAGGGAAAGTCTGATGCTGTTTCCCCTACTAAGCACTGAATGTTGTGACTCGAGTGCCTCCTTCTTGTGCCTGTAGCCTTGTTATTCACTGTCTTCCATCAGGGACAGCTTTGTTGACATGTCAGATGACCAGCTAGGATATATGTAGGTTAGTAATTAGACGGATCAGATTCGAAGTCTTCACTGTGTCACCATGGTTTAGGTCCTCAGCCTATAAAATGACAACAATCATACCGGTATTGCAAGATTATTTTACTAGTAACATCAGTAAGAATAGGCACAGTTTTTCATGCATTTATTTAGAGACAGACACAGCAATGGAAAGCAGTTTAAATGCATTATCTCATGTAGCTGTTGTGAGTAATAAATGAGACCTAGATCTCCGTTCAAACAGAGGGAGACCCACATGCATACTACTGCACATCAGGATATGTACTGCCCACAGTGTGTGGGTAATGGAGTAAGGATGTCTGTGTTTTAAAGGGTAGGAGGAGCGTGATAGAGTAGATGAGAGATAGTAGGATCAGATTGTAGGAAGACATCAGAGGACATCCAGTGAGGTGCCATCAGTAATTATTTTTGAGACTTCATCACCCCTTGGTATGTAGGAGAACTGGCTGCTGTAAGCCAACATGCTGTACTAACACAGTGAAGTCTTTCTCATGTACCACCAAGCTTGCTGAAGTACTGTGTCAGACTCTGCCTTTGTATCTATTACAGAAGTCTCATTGGGAACGTTGGTTTCACCCAGTCCCTCTCTAGATATCTGTAATTTAGGGCCCAAAGCGATATTTGGCTAACCCATTCTCTTGTTTTGGGTGTCCCCAGAAGTAGTGTCAGAATTAAGAATTTGGGTACAAGCCAGATTTGTGGGTTTTTTTGGAGATGGTGGAACACATAGTATGGGAGTGGTGAAGGGAGACAATGAAGGAAGAAAAGGCAATAAAAGTGTGTTTGTTAATGAGCGGGTTTCTGCTGTGGGCAACTGGAACCCAGTCCTTCTGGGGACCCTCTAAGAAACTGTGGGAGGTGAGGAAGCTTGGCGTATATTACCCTCTAGCTCTCATGCTGGAGGGTGTACCTTAGTGGCATTCATTAACTGCCCTGCACTCTGACCTGAAGCTCAGCTATCTCTTCTTAGAGACTGGAAGCTATAGGTGTGTTTGGGAACCATCCAGAGAGCTACAAATGACCCCCAGGCAGAGTGAGGGAATCCAGCAGGGTCTGCCAAACTCTCCTTCATGGACTGAAGACATTAGCTTTTTAAATCTTCCTTTCACATTTGAAAGTCCTCAAAATAAGTTGCCATCTTACTGCAGCATGTTGTTGTCAGGTGCCATCGAGTCGGAACCGACTCATAGCGACCCCATGCACAGCAGAACGAAACAATGTCCCATCCTGGGCCAACCTCACTACTGCTGCCACACTTGAGTCCATCAATGATGCCACCTGGCCAATCCATCTCGTTAGGGGTCTTCCTCTTTTTCTCTGACCCTCCACCTTACCCAGCATGACATCCTTCTCCAGTGACTGTTCCCTCCGGACAGTCCAAAGTATGAGAGACGAAACTTAGCTATCCTGGCCTCCAAGGAGCATTCTGGCTGCACTTCTTCCAAAACAGATCTATTGGTTCTTTTGGCAGTCCATGGCACTTTCAGCATTCTTCTCCAACACCACAACTCAAAGGCATCAATTCTACGATCTTCCTTATTCACTGTCCAGCTTTTGCATCCATATGAGGTTATTGAAAATACCATGGCTTGGGTCAGGTGCACCTTAGTCCTCAAGCTGACATCTCTGCTCTTCAATACTTTAAAAAGTTCCTGTGCAGCAGATTTGCCCAATGCAATATGTCGTCTGATCTCTTGACTGCTGCTTCTGGAGTGTTGATGGTTGATCCAAGAAGAATGAAGTCCTTGACAACTTCAATCTTTTCTCCATTGATAAGAATGTTGTTTATTGGTCCAGTGGTGAGGATTTTTGTTTTCTTGACATTGAGATGTAATCCATATCGAAGGCTGTGCTCTTTGATCTTCATAAGTAAATGTTTCAAGTCCTCTTCACTTTAAGCAAGCAAGGTTGTATCATCTGCATATCGCAGGTTGTTAATGAGTTTTCCTCCAATCATGATGCCACGTTTTTCTTCATAGAACCCAGCTTCTCGTATTATTTGCTCAGCATACATGTTGAGTAAGTATGGTGAAGGAATACAACCCTGTCTCACACCTTTCCCAATTTTAAAACATTCAGTGTTCCCATGTTCTGTTCGAATAACTGCTTCTTGGTCCAGGTACAGATTTCTCAGAAGTACAATTAAGTGTTCTGGAATACTCATACTTCTCAATGTTGTCCATAGCTTGTCATGATCCACATAATCGAAAGCCTTTGCATAGTCAATAAAGCACAGGTAAACATCCTTCTGGTATTCTCTGCTTTCAGCCAAGGTCCATCGTTCCATGGCCTCTTCTGAATCCAGCTTGAACCTCTGGAAGTTCTCTGTCAATGTATGATTGTAGCCATTTCTGTATTACCTTTAGCAAAACTTCACTTGCTTGAGATATCAAAGAGATTGTCCGATGATTTCCGCATTCTGTTGGGTCACCTCTCTTTGGAATGGACACAAACATTGATCTCTTCCAATCAGTCGGCCAGACAGTTGTCTTCCAAATTTCTTGGCAGAGATGAGTGAGTGCCTCTTGTGCCACCTCACTTTCTTGGAAGATTTCCATTTTTATTCCATCAATTCCTGGTGCCTTGTTCTTTGCCACTTCTTTCAGTGCACTTTGGACTGCAGCATAGGACATTCAATTCCTGTTGCTGCTGTTTCATAATCCCAGGTCAGGTGCTGACTGTTTGTATCAGTCTCCACATCACTACAAACATGTAGGTGGTCTCTCATAGCATTTCTCTGCAAATGAATGGAGAATAAGTGTTCTTCTCAATCCCACTGCCCACTGCCCACTTCCCTTAAAGTCCATTGTGACTCATAGTGACCCTACAGTTTCTGGGGCTGTCAGTCTTTACGGGATCAGACAAGCTATTAAATAAGTATTGGACATGAACAGACCTCCACGCTATATGGACGCTTAAAGTAACTCATAGTGTTATATTCAGTTGTGGACATTTTCAGCAACTGACAATGTATTTGACCTAACTACAGGGTTTCAGGTTGGAATTCTGATCTCTAAGAATCTGGCTAGATGTTAGGACAGACCAAAATCAGCAGAGTTTCTATCACACTTGACTCACTTCTAGCCTTTCAGTGCCCATGTGAAGCAGTATATGTTGATTCTGCTAGAGAGACTCCTGACATGGTGCTGTAGAATCAGCACTGGACTTTGAACCACAAGTTCGGCAGGTGAAATCCACCAGCTGCTCCTTGGTATCCTTATACACGGTTGCTATATGTTGTTGTTAAGTGTGGAACTGACTTGACACACTTAACAACAACAAGATGAGGGAGAACAGTGTAATATAAATTTCTGCCTGGGATCCAAATATAAATAAGGCCTAGCACTCATGGACTATAAGGAGTCCTTGTGGCACCAAGGGTTAAGTGCTTGGCTGCGAACTGAAAGGTTTGAACCCACCCAGTAACTTCATGAGAGAAAGACCTGGAATCTGCTCCTGTGGAGACCACAGCCTGGAAAGCTCTATGGGGCAGTTCTACTCTGTCCCACGGGTTGCTATGAGCTGGAATTGATTCAACAGCACTTGACAACAGCAATACCCATAGACTATGAAGATAATGTTAATCCTCAGAGTAAAAGAAACAAGTCTAATAAAGCTCTTCTACTTCTCTGTGCGCAATTCTTTTAGGGCCCAATGCAGTCCTCCTGTAAATCCAAATCTATTCTAAATAAATTCATCTTAAATATACTTTGCATCGACTGAAAGTGATGCTTGAATTTGTCAGTGAACTTTCTGGTGAGGATTACTGTCCTCATTTCAAGACTGTATCTCATATTTGTAACTCCTAATCAAGTTTGAATGGATCACGTTCCAAGGAGGGCATATGGAAAAGACTGACTCCACACTCGTGTCTGGGAGGTGAGGGGAGGGGTTCCTAGAAATGATCCAGAGTGCATGGTCACATGACTAGGGAGGATACTACCACGTGAGAAGTTCCTACACTGTGAAATGTGGTTTTCAATACTAACATCACTAAATTTTGTTGCATATGATAAGGCATATTGTTGCTGTTAACGCCCATCATGTCAGGCCCGTGCACAGTGCAACTGGACCATATTGACCCATAAAATTTTCATTTGTTAATTTTTGGAAGGCCTGTTGTTTTCTAGTCTTTTTTAGTCTGGAAGTTCCTTTGACACCTATTATCAGGTTAAAAACTCTAGGAAAAAATTGAAGAATAACTTCAGTCTTTTGACTTTGTTTATGACAGATTTTCACTATCAAGAAGACATGAGAGTTTCATAGTCTCTGTTTTGTAGACATTGTGGTGAAAGCTACATGTGGTAGGGATGAAAGGGAAGAAAAGAGAAGATTGATTAATCTATGAAATTTACAACTAGTTCATTTGCATTAAACTTAAATAACGCTGCAAATAACCTTAGGTATCGAAGCTATGTAATACTTACAGTCCTCTCTCTTAAGTTTTAAAACAGACATAAACACTGGAGAGTGAGAATTAGGCAAAAGAATCATTTCTGAAGGGTTAAGATGGTAGGAGAATGAAATTGACTAGTCGGAGCTCAAGGGAATCTAATATTCTAGAGAATTTTTGAAGGCTGGTGATTTATCATAGTCTGTTTATGAGAATTGAAAAATTTTCTGAGATGCCTAACTTTCTATCTTGCTATGTCAGTCTTGGGGATATTTTACTGACTGATTTTGTTTGCAGCTGCCTTTCTGGGAAATTTATTAGCAGACTATTCCTAAATTCTCCTCGATCCTTCATTCTTTTCTGAGATATTATTGATTTTATTTTTCTGAGCACAATTTTATATGGTAATATCTGTGCAGAGGCAATTTGCTATGGTTCAAAGAACCGTATTCTTATGGGCATTTGTCTTAGTAATGTGATTACAGAGTCACTAACTTGATCTTAATAACGTTTGCTTATTATCGGGTATTAGATGCATGAAAGGAAAACTATGCACTTTGGAAGTCAGAGGATCGCCCTTGTGTATCTTCCTTAGTTTCTTTGCCATGAGACTGTAGCAAATGTCTTGCAAAATTAATGTCCAGGTGATTTTGAGTGACTATTTGCATTATTTGAAACTCGTTCTTACTAAATCCAAACATTTAACACCAATGTTGCATGCAGAGAAGAAACTACTTTTTATGTACACCTAAGAAACTTTTAAGTCATTGGCTCATACCAATTTGTAAATTAGCCAAACTGTGTATTGGGGGATGCTGTTTTTACCCTATTGTGGCTGTAGGAGGCAGCATGATACAAAAAGGTTGGAATCTTACTCAGTCATACTTAGACTGTGGCTGCACTGCTTACTAGCGGTGGGAACTGAAGCTGTGCAAATCAAGTACTTGGACCCTCAGTTTCCTCATCTTTCCAAGGCAGAGTGACAAAGTAGCATCTCCTCTTCCAGTCTCCTATTTAAATATTCACAGAAAATGATAACCCTGTTCACAACGAGACTTGTTGCTAGCAGTTGTATTAGAAATTTCTCTAAATGGGAAACAACCCAAGTGCCCACCAGCAGGAGAATGGATAAGCAAATTGTGGCAAATTCATACTATGGGAAATCATTCATTGACTAAAAGAACAAACTACTACTGATCCATGCAGCAACATGGATGGATTTTATGGACGTTCTGTTGAGTAAATGAAGCCAGACGAAAAAGAGTACGTAGTGTTTGACTTTTTTGCATGAAGTTCTAGAACAGACAGGACTTCTTGACAATAGAAATCAGAACAATGATTACCTCTGGAAGAAGGATCTTGACTAGAAAGGAGAATGAGAGAACTTTCTCAGGTGATGCAAATGTTCTGTATCTTGATTTGAATGGCAAAACTTGGTGAACTGCATCATTAAATTGCATGCTTTATTTAGTGTATACAAATTATGCTTCTGAAGAGAAAAGACAACTTCATAAAGTAATGTTCACGTTTCTAATGGACAGTGTTTTGGATTCTCAGGATGCGGTGACTATCTGTACCCTGGGGATTGGGACAGCCTTTGGAGAGTCCATTCTGGACAATACACCCCGCCATGCAACCATCGTTACGAGGGAGTGCAGCGAACTGCTCCGCATTGAGCAGAAGGACTTCAAGGCATTATGGGAGGTGAGCCTCAAGGCTTCTTTGTCAATTAAGGTAGTCTCAGACGAGAAAGGGAGCCGCCACACGGATAATGGCATTACAGTCAAGCCGTAATATGTTTCTTTCTGAGCCATTTGGATGGAATTTGATTTTCAAAACTTGTTTTTAAAATGACTGAGTGAAAAAGCCATTTTGACACAAGACATCTTTTTTTTTTTTTTTTAATTTAGTGCTAGCTCAATTTTATGGCGTCTGACATACCTTATAATTATTTCTTGAATGACCATAGAGTGTTTTATGTAGCATTTCTCTCCGATTCCACAGATGTGTTCTTAACCAGGGAACAAAATACTTTGACATTTTCTTTTGCATTTTGAAAATCATCATTGACATGTTTCCTGGGAAAGTGGAATGAATGGGGTTAACATCTGCTTCATTTAAATGCTTTTAAAAATGATGTGCCCTGTAATAAGGTATGGGAAATGGAGGTACATAAAGATGTCTGGTGACTTGCCAACTTCAAAATGCCTAGGTGGCCCCGCAGTGGGTGGAGACAGCTGGTCCTGGTGGCTTTTGCATTTGCAGAGACTTATCAGCACCCCTTAGGGTATTGCACTCCTCATCGTATATGTAGTAATGACAGACAGAACACTTATAAAGGCCCAGCTAAGCCTTGCATCTTTCCTGCTCATTCTTTCTCAGTTCTTTAAGCTTCTGACTTTAACCTATGGTTGTTCCTTGTCTTTGTCCTCAGCTCAGTGTGTTCAAGTGTTAACCCATCGAGCTGCCAGGCTTTGCCACTTGTCCCAGTGTGGCTAAGATTTTAAAGTTGATCTAAAAAGAATTTTGTGTAATCAAATAGTTTCCTCTGGAGCCAAACAAATGACGGATGCATTAAGGGAACAAACCCGCAGGTGAATGGTGATGCTTTGCCTTGAAAGGCTTTGGTGGTGAAACAAACCTGTTACTTTTATTCTTGGCAGTAGTGAATAAATTGCGGGCTGACTTGTTTGAAACGGTTCTCTCAGAAAATATTAAAGAGCTCCAACCGCTCTGCAAAGTTCAGAGACAAAAGCCAGTTTTAGGAAGGAAAAACTACAGTAGAGGTTTTCTGTCAATTAAAAGGGACTAAACTTGAGGCAAATAAGCCTTCTTCTTTTTTTTAATCTTTCATTTTAAAAAGTAAACTAAAAAATCTTTTTCAAAACAGGGTAATTTGGAAAACTGGCTTAAAAACAAAAAATGATTCCTGCCTATGATGTGTGTCATTTCAACTGCTCTTGTTTGTGCTAACTTATTCAAATTGCTGATAGAGGATGCTTTGTGAAAAAATTCTCGAAGTTATTTTAATTAGGAGCCCGCAGTGCAATGAAGGAAGTGCCTGAGAAGTTGTTATCTGTGAACATTCAAAAAACTTTTTTCTTAAAAGATGTTTCAAACATACAGAAAACCAAAAAGAATAGTTCAGTGGACACCCACCTACCCCCATTTAGTTCATCAGTTGTTCACTTGTGGACATATTTGTGTCATCTTTATTTGGGTTTTGCTGAACCCCTTTTGCATCAGTGACAGACATTGAAATATATGATTCTAGTTATTCAGCACATAGTTCCCTCCCCTGCGAAAAACAATAGAATATTCTGTTATATACCCACAATGCCCTTGTTTTATCTATAAAACTAGTAAATACCCTGTTGTCAGCCAATACCCTGTCTATATTTCAAAATTTTCTAGTCATTCTATGAATATCTTATATAGTTCTTTTTAAACCCAACACCATATGTTACAGTTGGTTGTTGTACCTAAGTTAGTGTCTGTCTGTTGTCTCCATGATATTGACTGCTTACGTTGTTGTTGTTGTTGTTAAATGCTGTCGAGTTGATTGTGACCAGGCTGTTGTTGTTAGGTGCCAACGAGTCGGTACTGACCCGTAGTGACCTTATACACAACAGAATGAAACATTGCCCGATCCTGGGCCAACCTCACAATTGTTGCCATGCTTGAGCCATTGATGCTGCCACTTTGCCAATCCGTCTCTCTGGGGGTCTTCCTCATTTTCTCTGACCCTCCACCTTACAAAACATGATATCCTTCTCCAGTGACTGGTCCCTCCTAACAATATGTCCAAAGTATGAGAAACCAAGTTTGACCATCCTGTCCTCCAAGGAGCACTCTGGCTGCACTTCTTCAACACAGATCTATTGGTTCTTTTGGCAGCCCATGGCTCATCCAACACCATAACTCAAAAGCATCAATTCTTTTACTGTCTTCCTGTTCACTGTCCAACTTTCGCATGCATAAGAGGTTATTGAAAATACCATGGCTTGGGTCAGGCTCACCTTAGTCTTCAAGCTGACATCTTTGCTCTTCAACACTTTAAAAAGGTCTTGTGCAGCAGATTTGCCTAATGCATTACATAGTTTGATTTCTTAACTGCTGCTTCCGTGCGTGAGTGTTGATAGTTTATTCAAGAAGAATGAAGTCCTTGACAACTTCATTCTTTTCTCCATTGATAAGAATGTTATTTATTGGTTGAGTAGTGAGGATTTTTGTTTTCTTTACATTGAGATGCTATGCTCTTTGATCATCATCAATAAATATTTAAGTCCGCATTTTGAGTGCCTTTCAACCTGAGGGGCTCATTTTCTGACACTATATCTGACAGTGTTTCTCTGCTATTCTTAAGGTTTTCAGTTACTAAATATTTGGAAGTAGTTCAGCACTCCTTCTTCCTAGTCTGTCTTTGTCTGGAAGCTCATCTGAAACCTGTCCACCATGGGTGACCCTGCTGGTATTTAAAATACTGGTGGCATAGCTTCCAGAATCACAGCAACTCACAAGCCACCACAGTACGACAAACTGACAAACGAGTGGTGGTCGACCCATAGCAACCCTGTATAGGATTTCCAAGGAACAGCTGGTGAGCTTGAACCATTGACCTTGTAGTTCAAATGACTTTGCAGTCTGCCTGTGTAGTTTCCACCAAACTCAAGATTTGTCTATTTGTTTTCTCATGGTGCCTTTTTTTTTTGTATCTCTATAGTTTCCTGTAAATGGAAATTAGGACTAAAGGCTTGTTTAGATCAAGTCAAATATTTTTGGTAAGAAAACATCAAAGATGATTCAGGATCTCCATGTCTAGTTGTCTCCCTGTTAGTGATGCTGTTTGAATTGTATCTGAACCGGATTTTTTCCTTAGAGAAAGATTATTCAATGGGAGAATTGATATTGAGGGTTGACCTTGCTGTCCACAGCTGGTCTTGCAGCTCAGAAGGGCCAACCCTTCACCTATAACCTCAGAACTTGATTTCTCATCTCCCTCTGCCAGTAACATGAGCCTTTTAGAGCTGGAAAGGACGGATAGAGTCTGATTTCCAGGTGGGGGACTGGAATCTCATCCTGGGTAAGAGATGAATCGGATGTTTCCTTTTATTTGCCTTTCAGAAAACAAAGTGCAGAGCAGAAGTTAGGTGCTTAATCAGTGCTTTAATTGGTAAAAGTGAAAATGTAATAAACTCCATTATCTAGCAATCTGCTAATCAGAGCTATATTAATGGATCCGCTTGTGCATACGTAGCCCATGACAGTCCTAACAAATTGTAAAATTCTCAAGTACCATCTGAATGAAAAAATTGAATTATGTTTATTCTACTGTTCATTTATTCTATAAATACTTATTGAATGTCTCTGTGTATTAGGTAGCAGTGAACAAAATGAAGAGAGTTTCTGCTTTCAGGGAAGGGGCTTCAATTCTACTCAACAAAGGCAGATAATTAGCAAACAAGTAAATGATATCATTTCGGAGTATAAGGTGTTGTTAATTGTTGTTGATTAGTGCCATCGAGTTCTGACTCATCGCGAACATATATAAGGTTTTTGAGGAGCAGCTGGTGGATTTGAAACACTGGCCTTGTGGTTCAAACCAACCTTATGGTCCAGTGCTTATCCTACTGAGCCACACCAGGACTATAATTAAGTAAATTTTACTTTCATTCTTTGCCTATTGGCAATCCATTGACAGTATATAGAGCATTAATCTGCTAGCCGAATATTTGTTAACCAGACCCCGTCTTCTCGGGTTATGTCAGATAATGTTGTTGTTGTTAGGTGCCATTGAGTCGGAACTGACTCATAGTGACCCCATGTACAGCAGAACAAAACAATGTCCGATCCTGGGCCAACCTCACTACCACTGCCACACTTGAGTCCATCAATGATGCCACCTGGCCAATCCATCTCGTTAGGGGTCTTCCTCTTTTTCTCTCAGATAATAGAGTTTATAAATCAGACATCCATTGTACTGGTAAATGATGTATATTAGCAAAAATTAAAATCCAAGTTCATACTGTCAGCTGAAACCTAAGTTATATCTATCAGACAAATACCAAAAGGGAAGCATCACGTAGCTTCAGAATTCTGGTAGAAGTGCTGCTAAGCTATGAGATGGCAGAAGGAAGGCAGCCAAAAAGTGAGCTGGGTAACACTTCTATTGATGGTCAGGTGAAAGCTCTGAGCTCAGAGTCAATGTTCAGCCTCGGGTTCCAACCTGTACAAACTAGACAACCTGGATCAGAGCTCAAAATAAGAGCTTTGAACAGGCTTATCCTGGTTCAGCCCCTACTGAAAATTTATACTTCCATTCCAGATATACTAAATCAGGATGTACGTTTTAATGAGATCACCATCCAAATCAAGATGTGGAACATTTCCATCACCACAAAAAGTGCCCTCTAGTCCCCTCTGTAGTCAAGACCTACCTTCCAGAGGGATACCTCTGTTCTGATATGAGAATATCCATATAAGAATAAAAAAAAATCATGTGAGTTTTGTTGAAACTGTGGATTCTGATTCAGTATTATCTGGGGCGGAAATGTAGATTCTCAGCAGGGGTTTCACCGGGAATGAATCCGTTCCAAGCTCTGTGTTCACAGCATTCTCACAACAACCTTTGTAAGCCAATCATGCTTGAAGGTCTTAATAAATAAGACTGTATTTTTATGAGCAAATTCTTTGAAAATTTAAAGACAGTGATAAAACTACAGAGCCTTAAAAATAAAAGCAATATTGTACATTTTCATATCACATTAAAAATGCTTTTTTAGCTGTAATTGTTACCCAGAAATCTCTTGGCACATTTCTGTGATTTAAAACTAACTAGGGCAAAACATGTTGCAGAGAATCATTGCTCAGATGCAGTGGTTAGTATTGCTGTTGTGTGCCATTGAGACAGTTCCAACTCATAGCGACCCTATAGAGGATTTCGAAGGAGCCAGCTGATGAGCTTGAACCTCCAACCTTGTGCTTGAAACCTACTTTGTGGTTTAGCACATTCACCTGCAGTGCCACACCAGGACTCATAGTGATTAGTATACTAGCATTTATTCCCTGAATCTATGTGTAGCCTCAAAACATATTGTCAACTGATCAAAACTTGATTTCATGCTTTATGAAATATAAAAACTGAATGGTTAAAATAAGAGATAAATTCATCTTTTTGTCTTAGGGGTTAGTAAGGCAATTTGTAAATAGGGATATTTCTAGGAGTACCAAATATTATTCAAAAAAATAGTTTTGCACTGTCCCTATTCTCTAATTTTCGGTTTTATTTTTGTTCTTTTTCTGTATATGAGTCTATTAGATATGTTGGCGGTTGTGAGATTAAAAACCTTTTTAGTTATTTCTGTTTCCTGCCTCTTGTGAAATATGTAGGGGGAGAAAGCTCTTTTACATGAATAATGTTTCAAGCTACTATGAGATGAAAAATGATTGAAACAACAGTATCTTAGTCTTAGCGGATGTGCTTTAAAAACGCTATCAGAATAATAAACCATTCCTAGTACCTGCTCCTGCTTGAGTGGACTCAACTGTTCCTATTTGTCTCTGGCTGTCAGAGAAATTCAAGACGAATACTTAAAACATAGTATCTCAGAAGATAAACATCTCAGAAGCCCTTTGGGTGGGTTTTATTATTTTATTTAGTATGCAAACAATTTCAGGAGTTTCATTGTTACAGGAATGGCAGGCTTTCCAGGACGGGCATTTCAGGTGAACATTTTGAAGCCCTGGGTGTTGGGGTAGGGCTCCACGGCCCGTTTGCAGACAGGTAGTCCCTCATCTGCTTGTTGAAGCACAGAGACCCACACCCCCATCTGAGGATGAACTGTCATAAAAGCCAAGTCAGAAGCCTGTACTTACTTTTGGCAACTTTGGAGCTTATTCTGTAGGGTTACTTGCAAGGCCAGAGATTTGCATCAAAGGGCTAAGAAAAATACATCCAAAAATAAACATGAAAGCCTACAGTGGGTGCCAGGAACTCCAGCCACACACATCCTGTTGGCTGAGTCTCCTGCCTCTCCTCACAGTTTTGATTCTTTTAAACGAAGCGGAAGGCTGCTCTGATGATTTGGACCTTACGTGCGCTCCAGGGTTTTACTCCTCTGTCCTCAAGAGTTTTCACTGAATGGCGAAATGATTATAAAACCAAAATTATAAGCAGGCAACTGAAGTTTTATTTATTTATCTTTTTTTGTTAAAAAAGGAAGTTTTCCTCCCTCTTGCCTTTGCCTGCACTAACTTTCCTGGAGATCCACAAATCCCACTGTCTTTCCTGTGATCTGAGATACTGACTAACAGATAGAGACAGGGAACTATCGAGGATGGAGGTACATTATTCTGTCCAAATAAAGGATAGATATTCACTGGATGCCTGAGGACCTTGGGACACAGAAGGTGAAGGACGGATGCTCTATCAGGTCAGAATGAATTTTTTTATTCCTTAGTGAGGTGATAGGAGTGGGAAAATATCCCATGTCACAGCTTGCGTTTTGATTTGAGGAATTATACTCAAAAAACATGCCTGGCTTTTCTTACTATGTTCTGTCAGACGTCAGTATGCACCACAGCATGGATGTAATTTCACTTCATCCTTGTCTGTGGTGTGTGTATGTGTGCATGTGTGGATAGGTGGGGGTCGGTGCACCTTTTTTCTTATAGTGAAGGATATGTTTGTTTAGCCAGGTAATCTAGAATATGCTTCTAGAAGATCTATAAAGATAGGTGTTTATAACTAGGCAGCATTACAATTATTGCATTGGAAATGATATGGATGTGTTTATCAAGTGACAGAGCTGAATAGTATATATTAAAAATGAATTGGGGGCCAGGGAGCAGATTGAGGGTGATTCTATTCTACCCTCTGGAGCCCGGTAGACTTCTTGCCTGTTCAGATGATATGAAGTCTTTAGTGCTTATGGGAATTTCTTGTACATTATTTATAACTTGAAGTCCTACCAGTTCCCGATGCTATGATCTCACTATTTCTCAGAAGATGATCAGGGGGTCTGAAGAGATCAAGGCTTGGCCAGGAATGCCCAGATGCTGCACAGCAGGCCTGTTGGTAAGGTGCAGTCACTGCTCGCTGCTTCCTCTCAGATGACCCTCCTTAGAGTGTTCATTTCAGAGCAAACTCTGTGGAGATTGGGGACTTTTAGGAGTTGCTGTTATCAGAGATTCTGAACTTCCTTCCAGGGTACTGTATGTGCCAGCATACGCTGACACCCCTGCCCCCCCCCCCCCCCCCCCCCCCCCCCCCCCCCCGTTCCCCTGCAGTTTTATCTCAAAGACCCTCTTTACTCACTTAGCCAACCTACTGGGCACCGTGCCCTTTTCAATAGCAGCTCAATTCACTGTTCATTGATGCCATGCTTCAAATTCCATCAAGAAAATTCTGTTATATTCCACAAACACTCTTGGTTTCCACCCGGTGGAAGTACAAAAGGCAAACACCTGCCTTTCTAGAGTTTACAGTCTGCTCAATAAGTCAGGCACAAACAGACAAACCACTGTGATCTAAGACAAACTAAAACCAGTGGCGTCCCCTAGGGTGCTTCTGTGAGGTGTGGACCATACTAGGTGACACTGTCTGAGAAGGTGACTCCAAAATGACTATCAAATTTTTGTCCATCGTTTCAACAGAAATTTATTCTTACTAATAAAAATATCCCAGTAGTTAGTTATAACTATAAAAACATTATTTTTTATAAGCCCAGTTTACATGTATCAATACACTACCAAGCTAACACTCTATGCTATTTTTCTTGGTGTGACACTGTGGGTTAATGCACTGGTCTACAAAGTTGGCTTGAACCGCAAGGTCAGCGCTTCAAGCTCACAGCCACTCCTTGGAAACCTTATGCAAGGGTTGCTATGGGTCAGAACCAACTTGACGGCACTTAACAACAACAATGTGCTTTGGGAATGCAGTGGCTCTATATGATAAGTGCTGGACTGCTAACCACAAAATCTGCAGTTCGAGCCTGCCAGCTGCTCCGCTGGAGAAAGAAGAGGCTTTCTGCTCCACAAAGATTTAAAAAGCCTCCGAAACCAACCCAAAGGCACTTAATAACAACAATGACAATGTGTTCTGGTCAGAGCTGTCATTTTTACCCAACTTCAATGACACCTCCAGTCACGGGGTTTGGTCTGCACGCTCTGCTGTTTTCACTGCAGCGGGGGCGTTTATGTTAATAAACTTCATGAGGATTCTGTATGGTCTCTACAGGACGAGGTCCATGGCGAGGGTGGAGGTGGGATGGGGGTGAGGGAGGGTAACAGCAGCCTTAGTGAAGCCATTGACTGAAAAGGACTCCAAGAAAGACACAGTCAGGGAGATTCATTTCCACCAAGGGTATCATTTTATTCAAGGACACAGAAATCTGGTTCTGAATTCTTGTGTGACTACCAAGGCTGTTTTCAGCATCCCTAGACGTTTGGGGTCAGTTAACCAAATTGCAGCATTTGAGGCAACTTTGTCTCCAGGGACTGACCACACAGGCAAGAGTCAGGACTTCTAAAGTCCGCGGTTAAGTTACAGTACATTCTTCACTCTCCCCTTTGTTGGGCATCTGGGGAGGCACAGCTAAAGTTCAGCATGTCTTCAGAGGGTGTCATTCAAATGCCCAGTTTTGTTTGTTGTTTATAAATTATCTGGAGAAATCTGCTCTGTACTTTATTGGCCCCCCCAGGCAAAGACAGTTCTAGTTGGGAAACCTGTAAGAACTTGAGACTTGCAGAAGGAAGTTGTGGAATGGACTGAGGGGTATTGTTAAACTCTTAATGTGCTGAAAGCTCTGTGGTCACAAGAGTTTCTTACTCTCATCAGATCAAATTCCACTCTGGAGTTCCTGCCTAGCCTTGAGGCTGCTGGAGAGAGGTTAGGACCTAGTCACTGGGGCAGGGCGCCTGACATGGGAAGAAGCATCAGGAAGGCCTGTCACAAAGTTGGTCTTTTCCAATTCCTGCAGTCTTGCTCTTGGTTGATCTTACTGACCTCAGTGTCTAGCTCAAACCAATAATGACAAGACAGACCTTCTAAAGCATATTGATGTGGTCAAGTGGTCTGGACTGAAGTTCTGATCTATTCCTGCTTTAACTCAAGTTTACTCAATAGCTCTTTTGGCAAGTTAGGTACTTAGCTTCTTGGGTCACTTTATTGCAGAATAAAGATACTTAAATGTTGCCTTGTTGACAGGAGTGGTCCAAGTTAATATTCTAGTGTCATTTGATTATGCTTTATGTTTTGAAGGAATTTAGTGTCCCACTCCCTTTTTTGTTTGCAAATTAAAGAAGGCAAAGCCACAAATTATATGAATGAACAGGATTAACTATAGAGCAACCGTTCATATTGTATCAAAATAAATTATTTGAAGAGGAAGAAGAACGCTTTGGCTTTTCCTCATCATTTATCGTTGTAGTTCCTAAAACTAGCTATAAGTCAGAATTCACTGGGAAGCTTTAAAAATGTTTCTGGCCTTCCCTAGACTCATGAAATTAGACTCTCTAGAAGGTGGAGCCTGGGCATTTTCTTCAAGTCTCCAGAGGGATCTAATGGACAGCCAGAATTGCGAACCTCAGTGGCATTAGTGGGCCTTGGCAATCCACTGCCCTTTGCACTTGGTACGTCTATATATACCGTTTTTACTTTGCCCGTACTCAAGCTCTGTGTTTGAGTAATATGCTTGTTCCTTACTAATCTGTATTGAATTTTGTAGAGTATTTTAGTCTTCTTGTACTTTCCTACAATAGTGAAAACACTGCCCCAAACGAATTCATCTCTTTTTATTTCACTTTTTGTTGCACACGCACATTCTACTAATTCTTGCCAACTTCAGCTTAGTGATGAGTAAGGAATGACTGAAAGGAAAGGAACTCTGGATTGTTCTATCTTCCCTTTTCCTCTGTGTCATTATTTTCAGTGTGAGTGGTTGGCTAATGTAGGAAAGTGACACGAATGAGAAATGATATAATAGAGGTCCTTGGCTGTTTGTGTTTCTTAGTTTAAACCAAGCTTGCAGATCCTCTGAGCATGAGGACAAGTGTGGCTACATAGGAAACATGCCCATGACAAAGGACTCACTAAAAATTAAAAGTTAAATCTCTTTGGTTCACCACTCAGATTCCCAGCTCCTTCCCGAAACAGAAATCATTTTGTTAGTTTCTTTTTTTTCAAGAATAATATTTAATTGTGTTTAAGGTGATTCCCATTTAATAATTTCTGTACAGATCATTCAGTGATATTGGTTACAAGTTTCACAGTGTGTCAACATTCTTATTCATTCCATTCTGTTGGCTGTACTATTTCCAGTCCTCTAGTTTCCCTGCCCGCTTACTTTCTCATCTTTGCTTTAAAGTAATGTTTGACTGTTTGGTTTCATATACATGATTTTTAAAGGAGCTAATTACTCATGGGTGATAGTCTTTATGAGCCAATCTATTATTGAGCTAAAAGGTGACTTTATGGTATAATTTCAGTTGAAGATAAAAGGTGTATCCCAGGATGATAGTATCGGGTAGTTTTCTAGACTC
Source organism: Chrysochloris asiatica (assembly GCF_000296735.1). NCBI lineage: Eukaryota > Metazoa > Chordata > Mammalia > Afrosoricida > Chrysochloridae > Chrysochloris > Chrysochloris asiatica. The sequence continues at coordinate 3,229,808 of NW_006408612.1, forward strand.
AACTGGTCTAGTAAGTCTATTCTATTTAAGAATTTGTGTTCTGTTTCCACATTTTCCTCCCATTCTATAGTCATCTATTGTAGCCCTGATCAGAACAATTGGTAGTGGTAGCTGGGTACCATCTAGTCCTTTTGGTCTCAGGGTAGTGAAATCCTCACCACTGGACCAATAAACAACATTCTTATCAATGGAGAAGAGATTGAAGTTGTCAAGGACTTCATTCTTCTTGGATCAACTATCAACACTTGCGGAAGCAGCAGTCAAGAGATCAGACGACGTATTGCACTGGGCAAATCTGCTGCACAGGAACTTTTTAAAGTATTGAAGAGCAGAAATGTCAGCTTGAGGACTAAGGTGCGCCTGACCCAGGCCATGGTATTTTCAATAACCTCATATGGATGCGAAAGCTGGACAGTGAATAGGAAGATCGTAGAAGAATTGATGCCTTTGAGTTGTGGTGTTGGAGGAGAATGCTGAAAGTGCCATGGACTGCCAAAAGAACCAATAGATCTGTTTTGGAAGAAGTGCAGCCAGAGTGCTCCTTGGAGGCCAAGATGGCTAGGCTTCGTTTCTCATACTTTGGACACATTGTCTGGAGAGAACAGTCACTGGAGAAGGATGTCATGCTGGGTAAGGTGGAGGGTCAGAGAAAAAGAGGAAGACCCCCAACGAGATGGATCAGCCAGGTGGCATCATTGATGGCGTCAAGTGTGGCAGCAGTAGTGAGATTGGCCCAGGAACGGACATTGTTTCGTTCTGCTGTGCATGGGGTCGCTCTGAGTCGGTTCCGACTCGATGGCACCTGACAACAACAACATTAGTCTTATAGACTACTTGGTTCTCTGAGTCTTTGGTTTCCGTCTTTCTCCTTTTGCTGGACAAGTAGAGATCGACAGTTGTGTCTTATATGGCCACTTGCAAACTTTTAAGACCCCATACAGTACTCACCACACTGGGATGTGGAACGTGTCCTTTATGAACAATCTTTTGCCAATAAACCGAGTTGTCCCACAAGACTATGGTTGTAAGCCTTCAAATCCAGAAAAGCAATCTTGTGAGGTGTTTGCTTATGTCTGAGGAGGATCTATAACTGTGCCCTAATGTAGTATGCTATGTATATATAACAATGCATACATGCAAACATGTGGTGGTGGTGTGCTGTCGAGTCAGTTCTGACTCATGGTGACCCTGTCTAGGGTTTCTGAGGCTGTAAATATTAATGGGAGCAGAAAGCCTCATATTTTTTCTGCGGAGTGGCTGGTAAATTTGAATTGCTGACACTGCAGTTACCAGCCCAGTTCATAATCCACTGCATGACCAGAGCTCCTAATTTAACCTTGTAGTTATTATTTAGTGCCGTTGAGTCAGTTCCAACTCATAGCCTCATCTTTTGCAGACTTGAACAGTGGACTGTGTGGTCTGTAGTCCAGTGCTTATTGTATGGCTCTTCAATATTTTATTGACAGGCTTTAAAGTTGCAGCACATTGGGATTCTGTGTCCAGGAGCCCAGGAAAGTCTTTTTCCCACCCCAGGACATTCACACACTCATGTGCATATGGTTTTGGGTCCTTCAGGGAGCTGGACCAGAAGACCCTTGCACCCTGATCAATTCTTATTTTGGTTAACTAGCTAAGCCTCTGCTCCAAATGGTCCCAGGTGGGAATTCCCATCACGAAATCCCTCTTGGTTGGAATGAATAGAACTGACTTGTTTAGGCCTCTTTAACATTGGAGAATTTCAGCAGGAATTTCCATTGGTCCCCACAGCCTCACCATAGTGCTGTGTTAGAGGCTGTATATCAACCCCATCAATGTCTGCTATAGCCATCCCATTTCTCAGTAACCATCTAAAATCTCCATCCTACTAGAATAAATTCCTTCCCAATTGCATCTTCCCATGTATTTCTTGCATCTATAAAACACATGCTGGGAAGTGTTCCCAACAAATCTGACACAACTTCTCGAATTGTTGCTTTATTTCACACTAGTAAGGTCACACGGGGTACCCACATAGAAGGGTTTCCCCTGATTATCATATCTGCCACAACCTGTGTAAAAGGCATAGTCATACAATCCCTTGTTTTCTGTTATCAGTAATAGCAAGGAAAAATAATGTAGAGGTGGATTGTAGAAGTGAAACAAGTCTAGATCAGGTTTGGTTAGACCTATGACTGGCTGGTCTCAGGGCCAACTTAGGAAGAAAACATTGTGTTAGAACAACAGGATGTACCTCTATGGCTTCTGGGCATCATGAAGATAGTCCAAGAGCGGTATGGGCAGAACTAAGAAACTACTGAAACCAAGACTGTAGTGTATATAGTATCAGTTTCCTTAGGGAAAAAAATGCTAAAATGTATTATGAGAATGACTAATTTTAAGGGTCAGTGTCTTTAATTTTGAATGTTACAAAATGGAAGAGCATGTTTGGGCTGATGCAAGATCCATAACTGTCTATGGAACATCATGACTGGTAATACTAGATCCATTTACATGGAAGGTTAACCCAGAGGGAACAGCCAGCCTGGTGAGCTGAGTAAGATTTTCAGTAAGTTCTGTTTACCCTGAGAAGGGAAACTGCCCTGTTTCCCCTCTAAATGCTGCTTATCGAAGCAATGTTGGAATGACTCTATGGTGACCATGGTATTCATCCAATGAGTGTGCACAAATGCACCTATCTGTAAATATGCCTGTAGATACTTCGGTCTGTACAGAGCGTGGTGGCTCTGGAGGAGAAGCACTAGACTGAAAATCACAAGATTGACATATTAACCCCATGGAAGAAAGATGAGGCTTCCTGCTCGCGCACAGATTTACAGCTTCAGAAACCCTATAAATGGTGGCTGAGTATCGGAATGAACTCGACATCACTTAACAATAACAACAGCAACACTTCTCTATGTGTGTTCACCCACATACTCATACCCTTACACATATGCCTGCATACATGGTTATGTAACCACACACGTATTTTTGGTTGTTGTTGATGTTGTAGCAAAATTATATTTTTCCTATTCTTTACCAAAGCATCCTTTCTTCTTGTGCACTTGTTTTAGGTGCTATTGAGTTGATTTCAACCGATAGTGACTGTGTGTGCAGCGGAATGAAACTGTCTTCACAGTCATTACTGTGTTTGAACCCATTGCAGCAGCCACTGTATCAATCCATCTTTCTGAGGGTCCCCCTCTTTTTCACCAGGCATGATGCCCCTCCTGACATGCCATGGCACATAAGATGAAGGCTTGCCATTCTTGCTTCTAAGGAATGTTCTGGCTGTACTTCTCCCAGGACAGATATATTGATTCTTCTGGAAGTCCATGGTATTTTTAATTTTCTTTGACAGCACCATAGTTCAAAGGCATAAGTTCTTTGGTTTTCATTTTCCAGCTTTGAGATGCGTATGATGTCATTGGAAATAGCATGGTTTACTTCAGGTACACCTTAGTCTTCAAAGTGACATGTTACACTTTAAAAAGAGGTCTTTTGTAGCAGATTCACTCAATGCAAGATGCCAATTTATTTCTGCTGCTTCTGTAAACATTGATTGTGGCTCTAAATAAAATGAAATCCTTGACAGATTCAATCTTTTCTACATGTATCATGTTGCTTATTGGCCCAGTTGTGAGGATTTTTGTTTTCTTTATGTTAAGATGTAATTCACGAGAGTTAATCATGGATAAAGTCTTTGCCAGCTTCTATTTTTTCTGTTTATCTTGATATTATTTGAGGTGCAATTCATATGAAAGCTGGTGGATTCGAACCACTAACCTTCATTTAGCAGGCCTTCACGTAACTCATTACCCCACCAGAGCTCCTTTGTTATGAGGAGTAACTACAGAATGGCATATGTACTAAAAGCATTTGAATTTACATACATTCATAAATGGGAGTATTTCATTTATACATTTTGCATCTTGCTTTTGTTCAGTTATTGTATCTAGATTTCCTTTTCTATCAGTTCATACCATGTTATATGACAGAAAGCTAGATTAGAGACTAACATTCAGATTTGACATTATAGATTAACCACATTATGCTATAGAGTTTTCAACAGATGAATTACTGTAATTTATTTAATGTAATCTCATAGATACTTATGTTGGTATATGAAATAGACTGGTATTGGCCATTTCAAGTCTGACAATCACATGATTTACTATGCCAGGAATGACAAATTGAAGAGGAATGGCATTGCATTCATCATCAAATAGAGAATATCAGGTTCTGTCTTGAAGTACAGTGCTGTCTGTGATAGGATAACATCCATATGCTTACAAGGAAGATGATTTAATACCACTGTCATTCAAATTAACCACCAATCACTAAAGCCAGTGATGATGAAATTGAAAAATTCTACCAACTTCTTCAGTCTGCAATTGATCAAACATGCAATCAAGAGGTATTGATAATTACTGATGATTGGAATGCAAAGGTTGGAAACAAGGAGGAAGGAGCAATAGTTGGAAAATGTGACCTTGGTGATAGAAATGATGCTGGAGATTACATGACAGAAATTTCAAGACCAATGACTTCTTCATGGCAAAAACCTTTTTTAAAGTAGCATAACATAGAGCTATACACATGGAAACCACCAGATGGAATACACAGAAATCAAATTGACTATATTTGTGGAAAGAGACAGTGGAAAAGCTCCATATCATCAGCCAAAATAAGGCCAAGGGCAGACTGTGGAACAGAAAATCAATTGCTCTTATGCAAGTACAGGCTGAAACTGAAGAAAATTAGAACAAGTCTATGAGAATCAAAATATGACCTTAAATATATCCCATCTGAATTTAGAGATCACCTCAATAACAGATTTAATATATTAGATACTAAAGATCAAAGACCAGAAGAGTTGAGGGATGACATCAAGAGTATCATACAGGAAGAAAGCAAAAGTTCATTAAGAAGAAAGAAGGAAAAGACCAAAATGGATGTCAGAAGAGACAATGAAACTTGCTCTCCAGCATAGAGATGCTAAAGCAAATGGAAGAAAACAGGAGGTAAAGGAGCTGAATAGAAAATATCAAAGGGCAGCTCAAAAAGACAAAGTCTAATATTATAATGAAATGTGCAAAAACCTGGACTTAGAAAACCAAAAGGGAAGAACATGTTCAACATTTCTCAAGGTGAGGGAACTGAATAAAAAAATCAGGCCTCGACTTGCGATATCGAACTATTCTATGGGCAAAATACTGAATGTTTCAGAAAGCATCGAAAGAAGATGGAAGAAATATACCAAGTCACTATACCAAAAAAAAAAAAAAAAAGGTTGATGTTCAACCATTTCGAGAGGTAGCATATTATCATGAGCTAAATAATACTGAAGGAAGAAGTCTAAGGTGAATTGATGTCATTGGCAAAGAACGAGTCACCAGGAATTGATGAGATATGGATTGAAATCTTTCAATTAACTGATGCTGCACTGGAGGCACTCATTCATGCCTGCCAAGAAATTTGGAAGACAACTACCTGGCCAACTGACTGAAAGAGACCCATATTTGTGACCATTCCAAAGATAGGTGACCCAACAAAATGTGGAAATAATTAGACAATATCATTAATAACACATGCAAGTAAAATTTTGCTAGAGACAATTGAAAAACAGCTGCAACCATACATTGACAGAGAACTTACAGAAGTTCAAGCCAGGTTCATAAGTGGACATGGAATGAGAGCTATCATTGCTGACACCAGATGGATCTTGGCTGAAAGCAGAGATTATCAGAATGATGTTTACCTGTACTATTGACTACACAAAGGCTTTCAGTTGTGTGGGTCATGATGAGCTATGGACAAAATGGTGCCTAACAACAACAACAACTTTGCCATTAGTAGTCCAGTGCTTATCCTACATTACTGTGTTGTTACGTGCGTTGGTTTTGGTACTGACTCATAGTGACCCTATATAGGGTTTCTGATGAGTGGCTGGTGAGCTTTATCCACCGACCTTGCTGTTCAAACTAACCTTGCAGTTTAGTGTATTAACCCACAGTGCCACACCAGAACTGTTGTTGTTGTTCTTGTTAGGTGCCATCTAGTTGGTACCAACTCATAGCTACCTTACGCACAGCAGAACGAAACACTGCCCGATCCTGGGCCAACCTCACTACTGTTGCCACGCTTAAGTCCATTGATGCTGCCACTTGGCCAATCCATCTTGCTGGGGGTCTTCCTCTTTTTCTCTGACTCTCCACCTTACCAAACATGATATCCTTCTCCAGCAACTCGTCCCTCCTGACAATATGTCCGAAGTATGAGAGACAAATTTTGGCCATCTTGAACTCCAAGGAGCACTCTGGCTGCACTTCTTCCAACCAGAACTGTAGATCACTATTATTGCAGGATTGGTGTTTTCTAGTATTTATCTTTGTTATCATTAACTCTTGCACTCCCTCCTGTATTTTCCTCTGCCTTCCAATCTTTTGTTGTATATTGCCTTTCCCAGACACAAGGTAACATGTGTCTACCCTCTAGCCAGTGAATTACTCCTCCTCACGGCACCTGGTAACCATCCAAGAATGTTTCTTTTAGTGTGAAAACCTTTTCTTGACTTTTTATAATAGTGGTATCAGACAATATTTATCCTTTTGTGATTGAGTAATGACACTCAGCATAATGTCCTTTGGGTTCATCCATGTTGTGAGGTGGAAGACATTCTTCCATTGATGAAAGCCCCCTTATATTTTTTGGTCTGTGGATGATTGGTTTATATTCTTTGTTAGTACTCGATGAAATTGTATCTAAAGTTTACAAGAGTCTGAGAACTCTTTGTAAATTAAAGAAATGTGGCCTTTTGTATAAATATATAGTAAAAACATTATTTCTTAGTTTTTGTTCAAGAATTTTCTTGTAAGAACACCCACACTTGCAGATAATGCCCACTTGACCTGTTTTCAATGGCTGGATGATCAGAGTGCAACTAGAAGAGGAAAGAAGAGGGAAAAAAGGGTAATCTGATACAATTTGATGAACTTGACCTACACCTATGGATGCAGTAGCTCAAAAGAGGGAACAAATCTTTACAGTGAGGATCATTCCCACCCCCTCCATGCACAGGGTAGACAGGGATGGGCAGATTGGACATTGGCTACCCAAAAACGGGGGGGGGGGGGAGCTACAAAGGCAAGAAGTGACTGGCTTATAAGCTTTCAAGAGGGAGCTTAGATCCAGAGGGCGTGGAGGAAGATAGACTCTCCACTGAGTAGTATCCGATCTGCCTGGGCTGGATTGATGAAGGGAGATGGAGATAGCACTCATGTGGTATAATAGTGAATAATTACTATCAGGACTGACTCTGAGGGTTGGAAATGTAAAGGTAGACATTTTGTAGCAAAAGGAGGGAAGTGGTTGACTTTGCAGGCCAGGAGCGGAGACCCCTGGGACCATCAAGGGAGAATAGCAGAGTGCAGGACCCTATCCAGAGAAACAGAGATGCCAGAGATGGAGGCAGAGACAATGACATGGAGAGATGGAGCAGCTGGGGACTCTAAACCCAGAGAGAGAGGGGGGCTGTGTGCTGACGATCAGGGGGCAGGCTTGCTGGGTATACCCTTTGGTTGGTTGATGATGCATGGAGGGGATTGTAACCATGGCAATGAAATGATATAATATAGGATGAATGTAAAGCTAATGTTCTCCCATATAAACTATCACATAATTCACAATAAAACATTTAAAAAACAAAACAAAAAAAGAATTGTCTTGTGACCAGACATTTTGAACGGGAGACATTTTTCTGAAGAAAAATGCCTTAAGAATTTTTTCTGAAGAAATTTCATCGATTAATTATTTCCCCTCTGAACTCTCTTCAAGTATGCTCCAGTTATACCACCCTAAAGGAGCTCTGGCAGCATAGTGGCTACAAGTGAGGCTGCTAGCCTAAACTACATCCCCTCTATGGGAGAAAGATGAGACTTTCTGCTCTAGTAAAGATTTACAGCCTTGGAAACGCTGTGCAGGGTTGTTATGAGTTGGAACCGACTCCATTGTGCTTAACAACAGCAACAGCAAAGACATATTCCTCATTAAGAAAACCTCTTTAAAAAAGCATTTGTTGTCTATTATTCCTCTTAGGAGTCTTGGTGTGGTGCTGCAGGTTAATGTGCTGGACTGCAAGGTCGGTTTGAACTGCAATGTCGGTGGTTCAGGCTCACCAGCTGCTTGTAGGAAACCCTAAACAGGGTCACTATGAGTCAGAACCAACTTGATGGCACTTAACAACAACTCCTCCTGGAAATTATTTTTATTTTACCTACATAATGTTGTCTTTACTCTTTTGCTACTGGAGAGTTACTTCTTCAAGAAGGCTAATCCCAAATTAGTTGGTTGCTGTATTGGTTGGCCACAAAATGTAGTTCCCAGCAATAATTCATTCTTATCTATTTGGGGCAAACTAAAGGGAAGAATTCTTTTTACAATTGCATCATATGCTGTTTATCTTGGCCTGATCACTGTGGTAGCAGTTCAGCGCATGGCCCCTCATTCCTTTACAAATCAGACACTTGAAGTGAGACCATCTTGTAGGCTTGAAGCTAAGACGCTTAGACAAAAAGACTAGGTGATTCCATTTTTCACCTGGATCTGAGCATTCCCAAGTACTCAGAACACTGTCCTTTCATGTTTCTAGTAAAGCAGGATATAATCATGTGTGGAAAACAGCAGAGGCAGATTCAGATTCTCAGGGGGAGACCAGAGGGAGTGTCTGTATGATGGAAGTGGAGGGAGAGAAGAGCCATTGGTTAACAACTTGTGCCATTGTGCCTGTTATATCCCGATCTAGAGGGACAGCCACAGCTTGGAGATTAATGCGAAGATGTAGTGAGATGTGGTAATAGACACAACACACTAGAACTTCTGTTGGGAAGTGCCATCAAGTCGGTTCCAGCTCAGCAACCCTGTATAGGGTCTCCAATGAGTGACTGGTGGGTTTGAACCACCATCGTTGCGGTTAGCAGTCCAGTGCTTAGTCTGTAGTGCCACACCGGCATTCCAAAACACAGCTGCTGTTATTAAGTGCCGTTGAGTCGATTCCGACTCAGCCACCCTATATAGGGTTTCCAAGGAGCTGCTGGTGGGCTTGAACTGCCGACCTTGTGGTTTGCTGTCTAGTGCTAATCCTACAGTGCCACACCAGGAGCAATAATGTTTATTCGTAAAAAAAAAAAAAAAAAAAAAGAAAGTGAAAATTAACAGCAAAGCAAAATAATATTTTGGCCTCTTTGAAAAATGAGACGCTCTTCAACAAATTAGGGGTTCTGGTTGTGCTGGGGGTTAAGCACTGGTTGTTGATAGCAGGGTTCAAACCCACTATCCTCTGTGCAGGAGAATGATGAGGTTGTCTGCTCCCATAAGATACACGTTTCAGGAACCCTATGTTTTATTCTGTCCGTCCTATAGGATCATACTGAGTCAGAATTAATTCAATGGCAAGGGGTTTGTCTTTTGCTTGTTTGTTTATGAAGTGATTTTCTGTAAGGAGAAGTATTATTTCTTTAAACAGAAATGTTTTGGGAAGAAATTTTTATATATGACTTTTAGATCTTCCTCTCCCATTTTTTTCCCCTTAGACAAAGCATTAAATTTTACTCTAACATAATAATTATGTCATTTTTTGTAGGTTCACGTTCTCTCTCTGTGCTTCAGTTGACTGGTGCCCTCTGGGACACTGAACTTTGTAGGAGTGTTTGCTCCCACACTGGATAGCACCAATATGCTACAGAATTCCTTATCTTTCTCTTCTCCCTGCTACCACATTGCCAGCTCTCACTTTACACAGAGGCTGATCTTCCTACTGCTAGAAGCTCTCCTCGTCCCCTTCCTCTGGTGCTTTTTCTCTGCTCTAGGTTGGGAAACTATATGACCAGACTGTTTAGCATGGTGTCTAAAGTGAGAGTTAGTAGACGGTGAAGATGTCACACACCAGCTCTGATGTGTGAAATAAATACCACCGTCACTTTGGTGGCTTGGAGGGCTACCAGCAGCTCGTAACTGTATCCAGACTGGCTAAGTGAGCTCTATACATGGTTTTGTGATTAGTGGTACATTGCTGATGCGATTTAAATCCTCACGAGAAACAATTTCTAAATTGCTCATAAAGATGAAAATGTAGGTCACAATATGTAAATTCATAAATAAATAGAGGGAGGTAGTTTCCATGGTGGGAAATCCATGGGCTTAGGTATCAATCAAATATACTTGGGTCAAAATGAGCTTTTACTGCTTTCTGGCTGAGAGGTATTGGACCAGAGATTTGCACCCCAATTTTCTGACATCTGGAATCACTAGGGAGTGCAACTGGTTAATGTGCTGAGTGCTAACCAAAAGGTTGAAGGTTTGGGTCCACCCAGAGACATCTCAGGAGAGAGGGCTGGTGATCTATTTCTGAAAAATCAGTCATTGGAAATCCTATGAAGCACAGTTGTACTCTGATGCAGAGGAGTCATGATGAGTTGTAGCTCACTCAGTGGCATCTGGTTGTTTCTTTTTTCCCACCTATAAACTGAGATAACAAAACGTAGTCTGCATGGTTGTGGAGTGTCTAGCACAGAGGCATACGGTAAGTGAGACAGTGTATTAAATGATAACAATTTTAGATGTACATACAACTTGATATTAATTTAAATATGTTCTATAAACAAATCATTAGAATGTATTTTTAATATAGATGATAATAAAACCCCTTACCTGTGTCATTGTTGTTAATGCCATCAAGTTGGGTTCTGACTCACAGTGACCCTGTATAGAATTTCTGCAAGTGACTGGTGGGTTTGAACCACCAGTCTTGTGGTTAGTAGTCCAGGACTTATTCTACAGCACCACACCAGGACTTCCTTTCCTTTAGCTATACATAATCAATAAATGGACTTCCTTTCCTTTAGCTACTATACATAATCAATAAATGGACTTCCTTTCCTTTAGCTATACATAATCAATAAATGGACTTCCTTTCCTTTAGCTATACATAATCAATAAATGTTGTTGCTATTAAGTGCTGTCAAGTGGGTCCCAACTCATAGCAACCCTGTATAAGGTTTCTGAGGAGTGGCTGGTAGGTTTGAACTACTGACCTTGTGGTTAGCAGTCTATGCTCATCCTACAGTGCCACACCAGGACTCCAAAATATTGTTAAAAAAAACAAACAAAAAACAATTTTATAATAGTAAAATCTCTTAACTATTATTCATTTTTAATTCACAAGTCAAATTCTCAGTGGCAGTGGAAAATTGGGGTCATGAAAGAAATATGAAGGCTAGCCTAGTTGTTGTTGTTGTTGTTTTATTGTGAACTGGGTGAAGGTTTACAGACAAAATCATCAACTCTACATTCAGCAAACCATACACCTTGTTTCATCTCAGGGATTACCATCCCCTCCCTGCAACAACTTTTAATCCTTCTTCCTCCTGTGGCTCCTCAGTTACATCTTATTTTTCATAAATGAACAAGGCAAAAGTATTTGATGTACATTTATAAAGCAACAACAAAGAAATATATGCATTTAAATGTCCAAAGAGCACGTTCTGCAAGTCAGCACATCCTGCCCGCAGCACACAGCCACCATCTCTGCTGTCGCTCCTTTTCTAAGTAGAGAGCTCACATTCCCTTCATGTCCTTCCTTCTTGATGGTCCTGCGACCGTCTGTTCCTGAAATGAAAGATTGCCTACTCCTTACTTTTAGTTACACATCTTCTACAATTACAGTTGTGACAATCTCAATTAATCCTGCTTTTATTTACAATTGAGTCATAAAATCCTATCACTATCAATCCCCACTCCTTTTCACCAGATTCATCTGGGAAACAGGCAAACTATTCATTGGGGATTCTAACTTACTCCCCTCATTTTGTAACTAAGCACATTCATTAAATCTTGTAAGCTAACTAATTTGTATCTTTGTAGGCCCCATTTTTTTATAGCCTATCAAACCCAGTACACTGAAGAAACAAGGTTGTGTTCCTTGATATGAAGAATCCTTTCATTTCAGTTGGAATTTTGAGTCACTGTATTTATAGGCAGAAGTGTAGTTTTGGATTGTAGCAATTTGCATTTGTTCTCAGTATCAAACATCTTTATCTTCCTTGGTTCGAGTTCTGGTCAACTAGCCGCTAGCCAGTTTCATTTTAATTTCTCTCAAGTTTGTATTTCAAGATTGAAATGAGGGTCTAGGGCTGGAAAGAGTGAAATCCTGGGCATCACTTCTGTAATGGCAGTCCTTCTCTGGCTTCTCTGGCTGCTCCAGACCTTCTGAAGAGAAATGGGAGATGAGGAAGCCCATGATCCATTATAATGAAGATGTGTCCTCCACATTATAAAAAACATCAATCTGGTGTAATCTCAGGTTTGTTTTTTTAAAAAAAGAAAATTGGTAAATAGCAAACTATCTTGGCAACATGGTAGCTTCCTGGGTGCTGAAAACCTTCTCACAAAGCACACCACCTCCACCTACATACATTTAGTTCTCTGCCTATGAATGTCACGTCCAAGAGAAATGCCAGAATAAGACGAAAGGAGCTTGGGTCTCTGTGCTCTGAGACTAAGCAATTGATGCTTTAGAATCACCAGAAAGAACTGGGCATGGTAGGGGTGGAAAGGCTCTTGGTTGTAGCTCTCGGTTGCATGGTGTTTTAGGTGTGAGATGTTCATAAAACTCACAGCCCTGATCTTGCTTTTTGATGATGTGATCAAACATGCTCTGTTTGGGTGTTGCCTGGTGGATGAGAATAATAACACTGCTTGGGTAAGAAGGGTTTGTCCTGAGGCGTGTCATCCTTTTTGACTTCCTCCTCCAAATGGAGCACTTCCTGCTTTCCCACTGATAGATGAGTCATGTGAATGGATTTGAGGATATGACACAGGAGTATCAGTTCGGCCATAATTATTTTGATGGCATGCATGACAAATCAGCTCTCTGAACACAACCCATTCAGGTAAAGCTGGGGAATGCAAGAAGGTTGGAAATACCTCTTGACAACATGGCAGCATCTTTGATGCTACTCATTCAGTGCTTTCAACAACGAAAAGTGCCACATCAAAGTAAACATGGCACATAGAAACATGTGGCCAGGAGTACAGTCATCATGAGGAAATCTCCTAGAATGTAAGGAAGATTTGTCACACCATGTACTGAATTGTGTTCTGATAGGACATGATCATTAACATTCATCATATGTCAAGAACCATGTTGGGTGTATGTAGACATATGTTGCTTTTAGGTGCCATTGTGTCGGTTCCAGCTGCAGGATGAAACACTACACAGTTCTCTGTCATCCTAACAATCATTGCTGTTTGCTCCCATTGTTGCAGCCACGTGTTAATCCATCTCACTGAGGGGTTTCCACTTTTTCTCTCACCCTCTACTTTACCAGCCATGATTCCCTTCCTAGGGCTGGTCCCTCTTGACAGCATATCCAAAGTTTGTGAGATGAAGTCTTACCATCCTGGCTTCTAAGGAGCATTCTGGCTGTAGTTTCTCCAAGACAGATTTGTTTGTTCTACTGGCAGCCTAGGCTACTTTCAATATTCTTCTCCAACACCGTAATTTAAGTTCATCACTTCTTCCATGATCTTCCTTATTCATTGTCCAGCTTTCACATGCATATGAAGTGATTGAAGATACCATGACTTGGTGCAGGCACACTTCAGACCACAAATGATGAGGCTTTCTGCTCCCATAAAGATTTACAGCCTCAGAAACCCTATGCAGGGTCATGATGAGTTGGAACCGACTCCACGGCATACAACCACCACCACCACCATAAGCAGTGTAGTGGCATCTGACCTCATTTAACTTCTTGAGGACAAAGAAACAGCATCAGCCCAAAGCTAATTACCATGAGTGGAGGTCAGAACTACCTCCATTCTCCGACCTTTTTACCAATTCTGACACCAGGCATCTCTCCTATGACACTTTCTGTTTCTCTTTTGGGTTCACTACTTTGTTGCAATTGTCATGTAGAACTTGATTATGTGGTTTATTAAGGAAGTAACAGGCTACAGCTCAGGATCAGGAACAATGTTCTGGAAGCAAGTGGAGCATCTTAAGATATAGTTCTTCAATCAGGACAACTTCTTCTCAGCTATGTCCTAAAGCAGGCCTCTGCTGCTGGGCCCTGCTCAAGTCCACTGACTCCAGGTCCAGTTCAGGTCTGGTCTCTGACCCACTCAGCTTTTTAGCTCTTCTGATAAGTGCCCAGAGTCTCCCCAATCCCCCTCCACCCCAGCAAGCCTCCTGCCTGAAGGCGCTCAGCTGTCTTAAGTAGGTCATGAGCCCATTGTAGTGGCTTTACTCCATGAGTTGGAAAGCTCACTGTAGTTGTCTTGTGCTAGCCTACTGCTTCTCACTGCTGTGACATCCTTTGCCATCTATCTCCAATGTTACAGCTCTCTTTGTCTCCTAGTTTAGAAGGTTCTTAACACAAGGACCCTGGATCCAAAGGATTCACTCTGCTCCTAGCTTTTCTTCTCAATAATAGTGAGGTCCTCCTAAGTCTCAGAGGGATTGGCTCTTTCAAACCTAGCAAGATGGCAAAACTGACCAGTTCTCTTCATAGGCCACAGTTATCTCATTTGCATAATTGTTGTCCAGTCTCTGCAAGAGCTTTGCACACCTTATTTGCATAGTCCCAGCCAATCGTTTTGTGGAAGTTAAGAGACCATGGCTAAGAGAATGGTGATTCATTGGATAAGCACTGAACTGTGAACCATAATGTTGGCAGTTTGAGCCCACGAGCCACTCTGTGGGAGAAAGATGAGGCATTCAGTTCCTGTGATTTGGAACTGACTTGATGGCACTTAGCGGCAACAACAAGAAAAGACCAGGCATAGAAAGGCCATATAAAGTAATTCACTGCACTGCAATGTATCTGTATATATTTAGTGTAGTCCCAACTATGGCATTATGGGGTAATAAGAATAAACACAAAATAGCTCTATGTCTGATATTTACTGTGAACTAGTCTTTATGCTAAGTAGGCACCTTACATACATTGTCTCATTTGATCCTCATAAGAACCCTGTCAGTAGGTATTGTTATTCTGATTTCTAGGTAAGATAACTGAGATGCTAAGGAATTTGCCCAAGGTTGTATGACTTGTAAAGTGAAAACATTATCCCCATTTGACTTCAAACCACATGATGTGTACCACACTGGTTTCCTCCTACTGTCCTATGGCTTCACAATATCTTCAGTAAACTGGCCAACCAAGCAAGCACACCAAAAAATAGCAAAGCGTCTGAAAAAAATACAGATATTCCCTCAAAGAGCAAGTATCCAAACATTGCATTCTCATTGGCACATATGAAAAAGTTAACTTTCAGACACTGAGTTCATTCAACAACTCTGAAGCGTCTACTATGTTGGCCATGCTTGTTTTGAAACTATGAGGTGAAAAGCCAAGAAAGACTTGTAAAAACGACACCCTTTCATCATACTGTATACATCATTTCCTATAAGAAGTGGCTCACTGGAGGGCTTCCCTCTGGCTTCCTGAGAGGTGAGGTTCACTTCTCCATACAAATAATGGTGGTAAAAGAATATCCTCCTCAAAAAATATGTCCCCATTTTAACCTCATAGAGAAATTAAAGGGCTATCAAACCAATGATCAAATACCCCAAACTCGAATGACTTGGGAAATCCAGGTAGAAGATAATCCATCATTTTCCATCTTTGTTGCCCCTGCAATCTGTTTTCATTTTAAAGTGACTGACTTAGCAAAGATGATATAAGATAATTTTGTATGAATCATCTTTTGGGCTTCTGATCAAAAAGAGCCTAGAGGCTGCTTTGCCAAAGGAAATCTTATACCTGGAATAAAGTTAATATCTTAAGTAAACAAGATCTTTCCAAGTATGTCGATGATGAGTTCAATTTTTAGCTCATTTCATTCTATAGATATAAGCAGATAAATCAAAGAGTATTGTTACTAGTGTTCCAATCCATCCATTGCACAGCTGTATTCCAAACAAAGCATGTTGAAACTTATCTCTGTGATCAATAGATGCTGTACATAAGTTCTCTCAGTAGTACATTTTCTTAGTCTTGTTAAGGTGCTTTCCAAAAAAAAGGTCAAATCAAAACACTGGCTTCGAGGAGATCTGCTGGTCAACTGAAATTCAAGGCAGAGAGGTCAGCTCAGAAAGTTACAGTGACTATGTTTTGAATAATCTTTTTATTGTAGAAATATTATACAACAAAACATTTGCCATTTTAACCATTTTTACATGTACAGTTAATTCAACCACACAAACCACATCTCCATGTTGCACAACCATCACCACCATTATCCATTTCCAATCCCCCCTCCCATTTTTTTTTTTTTTCAATTGCTGGAAATTTCCCAAGAAAGTAAATATGCAATGTTTCCCTTCCAGTGCATTGGGGGCCGGGGGTGGGGGTAGGGGAGAAAGCTAATTTCCTTTCCTTTTCTTTTTGACTGCTTTCCCCACTGCCCATGTTCTCAAGGGTCTACACTCTAGTGAATAAGGAAGACCATAGAAGATGCTTTAGAGTTATGGTGTTAGAAGAAAATATTGAAAGTGCCATGGGCTGCCAAAAGTACCACCAGATCTGTGCTGCAAGAAGTGAAGTCAGAGTGCTCCTTGGAGGCCAGGATGGCCAAACTTCGTCTCTCATACTTTGGACATATTGTCGGGAGGGACCTGTCACTGGAGAAGGATATATATCATGCTTGGTAAGGTGGAGGGTCAAAGAAAAAGAGGAAGACCCCCAGCAAGATGTATTGACAAAGTGGCAGCATCAATGGCCTCAAGCATGACAACAATAGTGAGATTGGCCCAGGATCAGGCAGTGTTTTGTTCTTTTGTGCATAGGGTTGCTATGAGTTGGTACTGACTCAATGGCACCTAACAACAACAAGACTCTACTCAGTGAATAAGTTTGCCTTCTCTCCCACCTCTGGTAACCATCCTGTGTATTATAGAATGGAAACCATTTCTTGATATTTTGCAGTAACGGTCTCATACAATCTCTGTCCCTTTGTGACTGATGCATTTCACTCGGCATACTGTCCTCCATGTTCCTCCATGGTATGCAGTGTTTTGAAGATTTGTTGTTGTCCTTCAGTGTCCCATAATTTTCCATATTGTATATGCAATCTTTGCTCAACCAATCCTCTGTTGATGGGTCTAGGCTGTTCCCATCTTTTTGCTATTGTGAATAATGCTAATGTGAATAATGCTGTATCTCTTTGTATCACAGTTCTTATTTCTTGGGGATATAGACCAAGTAGAGAGATTACTGGGTCATATTTCCAACCTTCTGAGAAGTGCCATACCATCTTCAATTGGAGTAATTTTGACAGATTTTTTTAAAGGACACACACAGTATAACCCTGCGGAGACTTACTATGAAGAACTTTTATGGAAAAGTTCATAAGTGAGAAAAGACCAGGAAAGTTACACTGAGGAGCGTTTTCCATCACAACAGTGCACCTGCTCATTCATTGTGGCTAGCAAGGTCTTACAAGAATTTCCATGGAAATCCTTACCCCCTCTACCCTAAAGCCCTGATCTTGTCTTCTTCCCAGACCTCATTTTGTTCTCAAACTCAAAGAATATTTAAAAGGAGCACAATTTGGGTTCTTAGAGGATGCCAAAAACTACTGTTTTGATGTGATCTAAATCAGTGAGCACAGAACATTTTAGGGAAGAGTATGGACTTAGATGGGGAGCGGTGTGGTGGTGCCATGTGATAAGCAGTGGGATGCGAACCACAAGGTCCACAGTTTGAGCCCGACAACCACTCCCTGGGAGAAAAATGAGGCTTTCTGCTCCCACAAAGATTTAAAAGCCTCAGAAACCCTATACAGGGCTGCTATGAGTTGGAACTGACTCAAAGGCACTTAACAACAATAACAACATAGATCTAGATGGAGGATACATTAAAAAACAATAGCTTCATATTTTGATATTTCTGTTTAATAAAGGTTTCTATGGTTTTTTAGTAACACTTTTTGACTTACCCTCATATATATATGTGTATGTGTGTGTGTGTGTGTATAT